>NW_026562303.1:0-50820 GCF_027943255.1 Anastrepha obliqua
AGTCTTACCTAACTTTTAATGAAAGTTTCAGCGAAATTGGCGTAGAATTGAGGGAACTATGGGACTTTTACCGCCAAAAAAAAGTTTCAAAAAAATTCGAGTCAATGAGGCTTTTATGTGACATTTTCTGATTGTTTTTACATCCAATTTCCAACCAATTGCCAAAGAAGTGTACATTGTTGGAAAGAGGAGAGTCTTATCTAACTTTTAATCAAGTTTCAGCGAAATCGGAGCAGAATTGAGGGAACTATGCGACTTTTACCGCCAAAAATGTTCAGAAAAATTCGAGTCAGAAAGGCTTTTTTCTGACATTTTGTGATTGTTTTACATCCAATTTCCAACCAATTGTCACAGAAGTGTACATTGTTGAAAAGAGGAGAGTCTTACCTAACTTTTAATGAAAGTTTCAGCGAAATTGGCGTAGAATTGAGGGAACTATGGGACTTTTACCGCCAAAAAAAGTTTCAAAAAAATTCGAGTCAATGAGGCTTTTATGTGATATTTTGTGATTGTTTTACATCCAATTTCCAACCAATTGTCAAAGAAGTGTACATTGTTGGAAAGAGGAGAGTCTTACCTAACTTCGAATGAAAGTTTCAGCGAAATCGGAGCAGAATTGAGGGAACTATGGGACTTTTACCGCCAAAAATGTTCAGAAAAATTCGAGTCAGAAAGGCTTTTTTCTGACATTTTGTGATTGTTTTACATCCAATTTCCAACAAATTGCCAAAGAAGTGTACATTGTTGGAAAGAGGAGAGTCTTATCTAACTTTTAATCAAAGTTTCAGCGAAATCGGAGCAGAATTGAGGGAACTATGCGACTTTTACCGCCAAAAATGTTCAGAAAAATTCGAGTCAGAAAGGCTTTTTTCTGACATTTTGTGATTGTTTTACATCCAATTTCCAACCAATTGTCACAGAAGTGTACATTGTTGAAAAGAGGAGAGTCTTACCTAACTTTTAATGAAAGTTTCAGCGAAATTGGCGTAGAATTGAGGGAACTATGGGACTTTTACCGCCAAAAAAAGTTTCAAAAAAATTCGAGTCAATGAGGCTTTTATGTGACATTTTCTGATTGTTTTACATCCAATTTCCAACCAATTGCCAAAGAAGTGTACATTGTTGGAAAGAGGAGAGTCTTATCTAACTTTTAATCAAAGTTTCAGCGAAATCGGAGCAGAATTGAGGGAACTATGCGACTTTTACCGCCAAAAATGTTCAGAAAAAATTCGAGTCAGAAAGGCTTTTTTCTGACATTTTGTGATTGTTTTACATCCAATTTCCAACCAATTGTCACAGAAGTGTACATTGTTGAAAAGAGGAGAGTCTTACCTAACTTTTAATGAAAGTTTCAGCGAAATTGGCGTAGAATTGAGGGAACTATGGGACTTTTTACCGCCAAAAAAAGTTTCAAAAAAATTCGAGTCAATGAGGCTTTTATGTGATATTTTGTGATTGTTTTACATCCAATTTCCAACCAATGGTCAAAGAAGTGTACATTGTTGGAAAGAGGAGAGTCTTACCTAACTTTTAATGAAAGTTTCAGCGAAATCGGAGCAGAATTGAGGGAACTATGCGACTTTTACCGCCAAAAATGTTCAGAAAAATTCGAGTCAGAAAGGCTTTTTTCTGACATTTTGTGATTGTTTTACATCCAATTTCCAACCAATTGCCAAAGAAGTGTACATTGTTGGAAAGAGGAGAGTCTTATCTAACTTTTAATCAAAGTTTCAGCGAAATCGGAGCAGAATTGAGGGAACTATGCGACTTTTACCGCCAAAAATGTTCAGAAAAATTCGAGTCAGAAAGGCTTTTTTCTGACATTTTGTGATTGTTTTACATCCAATTTCCAACAAATTGCCAAAGAAGTGTACATTGTTGGAAAGAGGAGAGTCTAATCTAACTTACGATGAAGGTTTCAGCGAAATCGGAGCAGAATTGAGGGAACTATGGGACTTTTACCGCCAAAAAATGTTCAGAAAAATTCGAGTCAGAAAGGCTTTTTTCTGACATTTTGTGATTGTTTTACATCCCAATTTCCAACCAATTGCCAAAGAAGTGTACATTGTTGGAAAGAGGAGAGTCTTATCTAACTTTTAATGAAAGTTTCAGCGAAATCGGAGCAGAATTGAGGGAACTATGGGACTTTTACCGCCAAAAATGTTCAGAAAAATTCGAGTCAGAAAGGCTGTTTTCTGACATTTTGTGATTGTTTTACATCCAATTTCCAACCAATTGCCAAGAAGTGTACATTGTTGGAAAGAGGAGAGTCTTACCTAACTCTTAATAAAAGTTTCAGCGAAATCGGAGCAGAATTGAGGGAACTATGGGACTTTTACCGCCAAAAATGTTCAGAAAAATTCGAGTCAGAAAGGCTTTTTTCTGACATTTTGTGATTGTTTTACATCCAATTTCCAACCAATTGTCACAGAAGTGTACATCGTTGGAAAGAGGAGAGTCTTACCTAACTTTTAATGAAAGTTTCAGCGAAATCGGAGCAGAATTGAGGGAACTATGCGACTTTTACCGCCAAAAATGTTCAGAAAAATTCGAGTCAGAAAGGCTTTTTTCTGACATTTTGTGATTGTTTTACATCCAATTTCCAACCAATTGCCAAAGAAGTGTACATTGTTGGAAAGAAGAGAGTCTTATCTAACTTTTAATCAAAGTTTCAGCGAAATCGGAGCAGAATTGAGGGAACTATGCGACTTTTACCGCCAAAAAGTTTCAAAAAAATTCGAGTCAATGAGGCTTTTATGTGACATTTTCTGATTGTTTTACATCCAATTTCCAACCAATTGCCAAAGAAGTGTACATTGTTGGAAAGAGGAGAGTCTTACCTAACTTCGAATGAAAGTTTCAGCGAAATCGGAGCAGAATTGAGGGAACTATGCGACTTTTACCGCCAAAAATGTTCAGAAAAATTCGAGTCAGAAAGGCTTTTTTCTGACATTTTGTGATTGTTTTACATCCAATTTCCAACCAATTGCCAAAGAAGTGTACATTGTTGGAAAGAGGAGAGTCTTATCTAACTTTTATCAAAGTTTCAAGCGAAATCGGAGCAGAATTGAGGGAACTATGCGACTTTTTACCGCCAAAAATGTTCAGAAAAATTCGAGTCAGAAAGGCTTTTTTTCTGACATTTTGTGATTGTTTTACATCCAATTTCCAACCAATTGTCACAGAAGTGTACATTGTTGAAAAGAGGAGAGTCTTACCTAACTTTTAATGAAAGTTTCAGCGAAATTGGCGTAGAATTGAGGGAACTATGGGACTTTTACCGCCAAAAAAAGTTTCAAAAAAATTCGAGTCAATGAGGCTTTTATGTGACATTTTCTGATTGTTTTACATCCAATTCCAACCAATTGCCAAAGAAGTGTACATTGTTGGAAAGAGGAGAGTCTTATCTAACTTTTAATGAAAGTTTCAGCGAAATCGGAGCAGAATTGAGGGAACTATGGGACTTTTACCGCCAAAAATGTTCAGAAAAATTCGAGTCAGAAAGGCTTTTTTCTGACATTTTCTGATTGTTTTACATCCAATTTCCAACCAATTGTCAAAGAAGTGTACATTGTTGGAAAGAGGAGAGTCTTACCCTAACTTTTAATGAAAGTTTCAGCGAAATCGGAGGAGAATTGAGGGAACTATGCGACTTTTACCGCCAAAAAAAGTTTCAAAAAATTCGAGTCAATGAGGCTTTTATGTGACATTTTCTGATTGTTTTACATCCAATTTCCAACCAATTGCCAAAGAAGTGTACATTGTTGGAAAGAGGAGAGTCTTATCTAACTTTTAATGAAAGTTTCAGCGAAATCGGAGCAGAATTGAGGGAACTATGGGACTTTTACCGCCAAAAATGTTCAGAAAAATTCGAGTCAGAAAGGCTTTTTTCTGACATTTTGTGATTGTTTTTACATCCAATTTCAACAAATTGCCAAAGAAGTGTACATTGTTGAAAAGAGGAGAGTCTTACCTAACTTTTTAATGAAAGTTTCAGCGAAATCGGAGCAGAATTGAGGGAAATATGCGACTTTTACCGCCAAAAATGTTCAGAAAAATTCGAGTCAGAAAGGCTGTTTTCTGACATTTTGTGATTGTTTTACATCCAATTTCCAACTAGTTGCCAAAGAAGTGTACATTGCTGGAAAGAGGAGAGTCTTACCTAACTTTTAATGAAAGTTTCAGCGAAATCCGAGGAGAATTGAGGGAACTATGCGACTTTTACCGCCAAAAAATGTTTCAAAAAAATTCGAGTCAATGAGGCTTTTATGTGACATTTTCTGATTGTTTTACATCCAATTTCCAACCAATTGCCAAAGAAGTGTACCATTGTTGGAAAGAGGAGAGTCTTATCTAACTTTTAATGAAAGTTTCAGCGAAATCGGAGCAGAATTGAGGGAACTATGCGACTTTTACCGCCAAAAATGTTCAGAAAAATTCGAGTCAGAAAGGCTTTTTTCTGACATTTTGTGATTGTTTTACATCCAATTTCCAACCAATTGTCACAGAAGTGTACATTGTTGAAAAGAGGAGAGTCTTACCTAACTTTTAATGAAAGTTTCAGCGAAATTGGCGTAGAATTGAGGGAACTATGGGACTTTTACCGCCAAAAAAAGTTTCAAAAAAATTCGAGTCAATGAGGCTTTTTATGTGATATTTTGTGATTGTTTTACATCCAATTTCCAACCAATTGTCAAAGAGGTGTACATTGTTGGAAAGAGGAGAGTCTTACCTAACTTCTAATGAAAGTTTCAGCGAAATCGGAGCAGAATTGAGGGAACTATGCGACTTTTACCGCCAAAAATGTTCAGAAAAATTCGAGTCAGAAAGGCTTTTTTCTGACATTTTGTGATTGTTTTACATCCAATTTCCAACCAATTGCCAAAGAAGTGTACATTGTTGGAAAGAGGAGAGTCTTATCTAACTTTTAATCAAAGTTTCAGCGAAATCGGAGCAGAATTGAGGGAACTATGCGACTTTTACCGCCAAAAATGTTCAGAAAAATTCGAGTCAGAAAGGCTTTTTTCTGACATTTTGTGATTGTTTTACATCCATTTCCAACCAATTGTCACAGAAGTGTACATTGTTGAAAAGAGGAGAGTCTTACCTAACTTTTAATGAAAGCTTCAGCGAAATTGGCGTAGAATTGAGGGAACTATGGGACTTTTACCGCCAAAAAAAGTTTCAAAAAAATTCGAGTCAATGAGGCTTTATGTGACATTTTCTGATTGTTTTACATCCAATTTCCAACCAATTGCCAAAGAAGTGTACATTGTTGGAAAGAGGAGAGTCTTATCTAACTTTTAATCAAAGTTTCAGCGAAATCGGAGCAGAATTGAGGGAACTATGCGACTTTTACCGCCAAAAATGTTCAGAAAAATTCGAGTCAGAAAGGCTTTTTTTCTGACATTTTGTGATTGTTTTACATCCAATTTCCAACCAATTGTCACAGAAGTGTACATTGTTGAAAAGAGAGAGTCTTACCTAACTTTTAATGAAAGTTTCAGCGAAATTGGCGTAGAATTGAGGGAACTATGGGACTTTTACCGCCAAAAAAAGTTTCAAAAAAATTCGAGTCAATGAGGCTTTTATGTGATATTTTGTGATTGTTTTACATCCAATTCCAACCAATTGTCAAAGAAGTGTACATTGTTGGAAAGAGGAGAGTCTTACCTAACTTCTAATGAAAGTTTCAGCGAAATCGGAGCAGAATTGAGGGAACTATGCGACTTTTACCGCCAAAAATGTTCAGAAAAATTCGAGTCAGAAAGGCTTTTTTCTGACATTTTGTGATTGTTTTACATCCAATTTCCAACCAATTGCCAAAGAAGTGTACATTGTTGGAAAGAGGAGAGTCTTATCTAACTTTTAATCAAAGTTTCAGCGAAATCGGAGCAGAATTGAGGGAACTATGCGACTTTTTACCGCCAAAATGTTCAGAAAAATTCGAGTCAGAAAGGCTTTTTTCTGACATTTTGTGATTGTTTTACATCCAATTTCCAACCAATTGTCACAGAAGTGTACATTGTTGAAAAGAGGAGAGTCTTACCTAACTTCGATTGAAAGTTTCAGCGAAATCGGAGCAGAAATTGAGGGAACTATGCGACTTTTTACCGCCAAAAATGTTCAGAAAAATTCGAGTCAGAAAGGCTTTTTTCTGACATTTTGTGATTGTTTTACATCCAATTTCCAACCAATTGTCACAGAAGTGTACATTGTTGAAAAGAGGAGAGTCTTACCTAACTTTTAATGAAAGTTTCAGCGAAATTGGCGTAGAATTGAGGGAACTATGGGACTTTTACCGCCAAAAAAAGTTTCAAAAAAAAATTCGAGTCAATGAGGCTTTTATGTGATATTTTGTGATTGTTTTACATCCAATTTCCAACCAATTGTCAAAGAAGTGTACATTGTTGGAAAGAGGAGAGTCTTACCTAACTTCTAATGAAAGTTTCAGCGAAATCGGAGCAGAATTGAGGGAACTATGCGACTTTTACCGCCAAAAATGTTCAGAAAAATTCGAGTCAGAAAGGCTTTTTTCTGACATTTTGTGATTGTTTTACATCCAATTTCCAACCAATTGCCAAAGAAGTGTACATTGTTGGAAAGAGGAGAGTCTTATCTAACTTTTAATCAAAGTTTCAGCGAAATCGGAGCAGAATTGAGGGAACTATGCGACTTTTACCGCCAAAAATGTTCAGAAAAAATTCGAGTCAGAAAGGCTTTTTTCTGACATTTTGTGATTGTTTTACATCCAATTTCCAACAAATTGCCAAAGAAGTGTACATTGTTGGAAAGAGGAGAGTCTAATCTAACTTACGATGAAGGTTTCAGCGAAATCGGAGCAGAATTGAGGGAACTATGGGACTTTTACCGCCAAAAAAAGTTTCAAAAAAATTCGAGTCAATGAGGCTTTTATGTGATATTTTGTGATTGTTTTACATCCAATTTCCAACCAATTGTCAAAGAAGTGTACATTGTTGGAAAGAGGAGAGTCTTACCTAACTTCGAATGAAAGTTTCAGCGAAATCGGAGCAGAATTGAGGGAACTATGGGACTTTTACCGCCAAAAATGTTCAGAAAAATTCGAGTCAGAAAGGCTTTTTTCTGACATTTTGTGATTGTTTTACATCCAATTTCCAACAAATTGCCAAAGAAGTGTACATTGTTGGAAAGAGGAGAGTCTTATCTAACTTTTAATCAAAGTTTCAGCGAAATCGGAGCAGAATTGAGGGAACTATGCGACTTTTACCGCCAAAAATGTTCAGAAAAATTCGAGTCAGAAAGGCTTTTTTCTGACATTTTGTGATTGTTTTACATCCAATTTCCAACCAATTGTCACAGAAGTGTACATTGTTGAAAAGAGGAGAGTCTTACCTAACTTTTAATGAAAGTTTCAGCGAAATTGGCGTAGAATTGAGGGAACTATGGGACTTTTACCGCCAAAAAAAGTTTCAAAAAAATTCGAGTCAATGAGGCTTTTATGTGACATTTTCTGATTGTTTTACATCCAATTTCCAACCAATTGCCAAAGAAGTGTACATTGTTGGAAAGAGGAGAGTCTTATCTAACTTTTAATCAAAGTTTCAGCGAAATCGGAGCAGAATTGAGGGAACTATGCGACTTTTACCGCCAAAAATGTTCAGAAAAATTCGAGTCAGAAAGGCTTTTTTCTGACATTTTGTGATTGTTTTACATCCAATTTCCAACCAATTGTCACAGAAGTGTACATTGTTGAAAAGAGGAGAGTCTTACCTAACTTTTAATGAAAGTTTCAGCGAAATTGGCGTAGAATTGAGGGAACTATGGGACTTTTACCGCCAAAAAAAGTTTCAAAAAAATTCGAGTCAATGAGGCTTTTATGTGATATTTTGTGATTGTTTTACATCCAATTTCCAACCAATTGTCAAAGAAGTGTACATTGTTGGAAAGAGGAGAGTCTTACCTAACTTCGAATGAAAGTTTCAGCGAAATCGGAGCAGAATTGAGGGAACTATGGGACTTTTACCGCCAAAAATGTTCAGAAAAATTCGAGTCAGAAAGGCTTTTTTCTGACATTTTGTGATTGTTTTACATCCAATTTCCAACAAATTGCCAAAGAAGTGTACATTGTTGGAAAGAGGAGAGTCTTATCTAACTTTTAATCAAAGTTTCAGCGAAATCGGAGCAGAATTGAGGGAACTATGCGACTTTTACCGCCAAAAATGTTCAGAAAAATTCGAGTCAGAAAGGCTTTTTTCTGACATTTTGTGATTGTTTTACATCCAATTTCCAACCAATTGTCACAGAAGTGTACATTGTTGAAAAGAGGAGAGTCTTACCTAACTTTTAATGAAAGTTTCAGCGAAATTGGCGTAGAATTGAGGGAACTATGGGACTTTTACCGCCAAAAAAAGTTTCAAAAAAATTCGAGTCAATGAGGCTTTTATGTGACATTTTCTGATTGTTTTACATCCAATTTCCAACCAATTGCCAAAGAAGTGTACATTGTTGGAAAGAGGAGAGTCTTATCTAACTTTTAATCAAAGTTTCAGCGAAATCGGAGCAGAATTGAGGGAACTATGCGACTTTTACCGCCAAAAATGTTCAGAAAAATTCGAGTCAGAAAGGCTTTTTTCTGACATTTTGTGATTGTTTTACATCCAATTTCCAACCAATTGTCACAGAAGTGTACATTGTTGAAAAGAGGAGAGTCTTACCTAACTTTTAATGAAAGTTTCAGCGAAATTGGCGTAGAATTGAGGGAACTATGGGACTTTTACCGCCAAAAAAAGTTTCAAAAAAATTCGAGTCAATGAGGCTTTTATGTGATATTTTGTGATTGTTTTACATCCAATTTCCAACCAATGGTCAAAGAAGTGTACATTGTTGGAAAGAGGAGAGTCTTACCTAACTTTTAATGAAAGTTTCAGCGAAATCGGAGCAGAATTGAGGGAACTATGCGACTTTTACCGCCAAAAATGTTCAGAAAAATTCGAGTCAGAAAGGCTTTTTTCTGACATTTTGTGATTGTTTTACATCCAATTTCCAACCAATTGCCAAAGAAGTGTACATTGTTGGAAAGAGGAGAGTCTTATCTAACTTTTAATCAAAGTTTCAGCGAAATCGGAGCAGAATTGAGGGAACTATGCGACTTTTACCGCCAAAAATGTTCAGAAAAATTCGAGTCAGAAAGGCTTTTTTCTGACATTTTGTGATTGTTTTACATCCAATTTCCAACAAATTGCCAAAGAAGTGTACATTGTTGGAAAGAGGAGAGTCTAATCTAACTTACGATGAAGGTTTCAGCGAAATCGGAGCAGAATTGAGGGAACTATGGGACTTTTACCGCCAAAAATGTTCAGAAAAATTCGAGTCAGAAAGGCTTTTTTCTGACATTTTGTGATTGTTTTACATCCAATTTCCAACCAATTGCCAAAGAAGTGTACATTGTTGGAAAGAGGAGAGTCTTATCTAACTTTTAATGAAAGTTTCAGCGAAATCGGAGCAGAATTGAGGGAACTATGGGACTTTTACCGCCAAAAATGTTCAGAAAAATTCGAGTCAGAAAGGCTGTTTTCTGACATTTTGTGATTGTTTTACATCCAATTTCCAACCAATTGCCAAAGAAGTGTACATTGTTGGAAAGAGGAGAGTCTTACCTAACTCTTAATAAAAGTTTCAGCGAAATCGGAGCAGAATTGAGGGAACTATGGGACTTTTACCGCCAAAAATGTTCAGAAAAATTCGAGTCAGAAAGGCTTTTTTCTGACATTTTGTGATTGTTTTACATCCAATTTCCAACCAATTGTCACAGAAGTGTACATCGTTGGAAAGAGGAGAGTCTTACCTAACTTTTAATGAAAGTTTCAGCGAAATCGGAGCAGAATTGAGGGAACTATGCGACTTTTACCGCCAAAAATGTTCAGAAAAATTCGAGTCAGAAAGGCTTTTTTCTGACATTTTGTGATTGTTTTACATCCAATTTCCAACCAATTGCCAAAGAAGTGTACATTGTTGGAAAGAAGAGAGTCTTATCTAACTTTTAATCAAAGTTTCAGCGAAATCGGAGCAGAATTGAGGGAACTATGCGACTTTTACCGCCAAAAAGTTTCAAAAAAATTCGAGTCAATGAGGCTTTTATGTGACATTTTCTGATTGTTTTACATCCAATTTCCAACCAATTGCCAAAGAAGTGTACATTGTTGGAAAGAGGAGAGTCTTACCTAACTTCGAATGAAAGTTTCAGCGAAATCGGAGCAGAATTGAGGGAACTATGCGACTTTTACCGCCAAAAATGTTCAGAAAAATTCGAGTCAGAAAGGCTTTTTTCTGACATTTTGTGATTGTTTTACATCCAATTTCCAACCAATTGCCAAAGAAGTGTACATTGTTGGAAAGAGGAGAGTCTTATCTAACTTTTAATCAAAGTTTCAGCGAAATCGGAGCAGAATTGAGGGAACTATGCGACTTTTACCGCCAAAAATGTTCAGAAAAATTCGAGTCAGAAAGGCTTTTTTCTGACATTTTGTGATTGTTTTACATCCAATTTCCAACCAATTGTCACAGAAGTGTACATTGTTGAAAAGAGGAGAGTCTTACCTAACTTTTAATGAAAGTTTCAGCGAAATTGGCGTAGAATTGAGGGAACTATGGGACTTTTACCGCCAAAAAAAGTTTCAAAAAAATTCGAGTCAATGAGGCTTTTATGTGACATTTTCTGATTGTTTTACATCCAATTTCCAACCAATTGCCAAAGAAGTGTACATTGTTGGAAAGAGGAGAGTCTTATCTAACTTTTAATGAAAGTTTCAGCGAAATCGGAGCAGAATTGAGGGAACTATGGGACTTTTACCGCCAAAAATGTTCAGAAAAATTCGAGTCAGAAAGGCTTTTTTCTGACATTTTCTGATTGTTTTACATCCAATTTCCAACCAATTGTCAAAGAAGTGTACATTGTTGGAAAGAGGAGAGTCTTACCTAACTTTTAATGAAAGTTTCAGCGAAATCGGAGGAGAATTGAGGGAACTATGCGACTTTTACCGCCAAAAAAAGTTTCAAAAAAATTCGAGTCAATGAGGCTTTTATGTGACATTTTCTGATTGTTTTACATCCAATTTCCAACCAATTGCCAAAGAAGTGTACATTGTTGGAAAGAGGAGAGTCTTATCTAACTTTTAATGAAAGTTTCAGCGAAATCGGAGCAGAATTGAGGGAACTATGGGACTTTTACCGCCAAAAATGTTCAGAAAAATTCGAGTCAGAAAGGCTTTTTTCTGACATTTTGTGATTGTTTTACATCCAATTTCCAACCAATTGTCACAGAAGTGTACATCGTTGGAAAGAGGAGAGTCTTACCTAACTTTTAATGAAAGTTTCAGCGAAATCGGAGCAGAATTGAGGGAACTATGCGACTTTTACCGCCAAAAATGTTCAGAAAAATTCGAGTCAGAAAGGCTTTTTTCTGACATTTTGTGATTGTTTTACATCCAATTTCCAACCAATTGTCACAGAAGTGTACATTGTTGAAAAGAGGAGAGTCTTACCTAACTTCGAATGAAAGTTTCAGCGAAATCGGAGCAGAATTGAGGGAACTATGCGACTTTTACCGCCAAAAATGTTCAGAAAAATTCGAGTCAGAAAGGCTTTTTTCTGACATTTTGTGATTGTTTTACATCCAATTTCCAACCAATTGTCACAGAAGTGTACATTGTTGAAAAGAGGAGAGTCTTACCTAACTTTTAATGAAAGTTTCAGCGAAATTGGCGTAGAATTGAGGGAACTATGGGACTTTTACCGCCAAAAAAAGTTTCAAAAAAATTCGAGTCAATGAGGCTTTTATGTGATATTTTGTGATTGTTTTACATCCAATTTCCAACCAATTGTCAAAGAAGTGTACATTGTTGGAAAGAGGAGAGTCTTACCTAACTTCTAATGAAAGTTTCAGCGAAATCGGAGCAGAATTGAGGGAACTATGCGACTTTTACCGCCAAAAATGTTCAGAAAAATTCGAGTCAGAAAGGCTTTTTTCTGACATTTTGTGATTGTTTTACATCCAATTTCCAACCAATTGCCAAAGAAGTGTACATTGTTGGAAAGAGGAGAGTCTTATCTAACTTTTAATCAAAGTTTCAGCGAAATCGGAGCAGAATTGAGGGAACTATGCGACTTTTACCGCCAAAAATGTTCAGAAAAATTCGAGTCAGAAAGGCTTTTTTCTGACATTTTGTGATTGTTTTACATCCAATTTCCAACAAATTGCCAAAGAAGTGTACATTGTTGGAAAGAGGAGAGTCTAATCTAACTTACGATGAAGGTTTCAGCGAAATCGGAGCAGAATTGAGGGAACTATGGGACTTTTACCGCCAAAAAAAGTTTCAAAAAAATTCGAGTCAATGAGGCTTTTATGTGATATTTTGTGATTGTTTTACATCCAATTTCCAACCAATTGTCAAAGAAGTGTACATTGTTGGAAAGAGGAGAGTCTTACCTAACTTCGAATGAAAGTTTCAGCGAAATCGGAGCAGAATTGAGGGAACTATGGGACTTTTACCGCCAAAAATGTTCAGAAAAATTCGAGTCAGAAAGGCTTTTTTCTGACATTTTGTGATTGTTTTACATCCAATTTCCAACAAATTGCCAAAGAAGTGTACATTGTTGGAAAGAGGAGAGTCTTATCTAACTTTTAATCAAAGTTTCAGCGAAATCGGAGCAGAATTGAGGGAACTATGCGACTTTTACCGCCAAAAATGTTCAGAAAAATTCGAGTCAGAAAGGCTGTTTTCTGACATTTTGTGATTGTTTTACATCCAATTTCCAACTAGTTGCCAAAGAAGTGTACATTGTTGGAAAGAGGAGAGTCTTACCTAACTTTTAATGAAAGTTTCAGCGAAATCCGAGGAGAATTGAGGGAACTATGCGACTTTTACCGCCAAAAAAAGTTTCAAAAAAATTCGAGTCAATGAGGCTTTTATGTGACATTTTCTGATTGTTTTACATCCAATTTCCAACCAATTGCCAAAGAAGTGTACATTGTTGGAAAGAGGAGAGTCTTATCTAACTTTTAATCAAAGTTTCAGCGAAATCGGAGCAGAATTGAGGGAACTATGCGACTTTTACCGCCAAAAATGTTCAGAAAAATTCGAGTCAGAAAGGCTTTTTTCTGACATTTTGTGATTGTTTTACATCCAATTTCCAACCAATTGTCACAGAAGTGTACATTGTTGAAAAGAGGAGAGTCTTACCTAACTTCTAATGAAAGTTTCAGCGAAATTGGCGTAGAATTGAGGGAACTATGGGACTTTTACCGCCAAAAAAAGTTTCAAAAAAATTCGAGTCAATGAGGCTTTTATGTGATATTTTGTGATTGTTTTACATCCAATTTCCAACCAATTGTCAAAGAAGTGTACATTGTTGGAAAGAGGAGAGTCTTACCTAACTTCTAATGAAAGTTTCAGCGAAATCGGAGCAGAATTGAGGGAACTATGGGACTTTTACCGCCAAAAATGTTCAGAAAAATTCGAGTCAGAAAGGCTTTTTTCTGACATTTTGTGATTGTTTTACATCCAATTTCCAACAAATTGCCAAAGAAGTGTACATTGTTGGAAAGAGGAGAGTCTTATCTAACTTTTAATCAAAGTTTCAGCGAAATCGGAGCAGAATTGAGGGAACTATGCGACTTTTACCGCCAAAAATGTTCAGAAAAATTCGAGTCAGAAAGGCTTTTTTCTGACATTTTGTGATTGTTTTACATCCAATTTCCAACCAATTGTCACAGAAGTGTACATTGTTGAAAAGAGGAGAGTCTTACCTAACTTTTAATGAAAGTCTCAGCGAAATTGGCGTAGAATTGAGGGAACTATGGGACTTTTACCGCCAAAAAAAGTTTCAAAAAAATTCGAGTCAATGAGGCTTTTATGTGACATTTTCTGATTGTTTTACATCCAATTTCCAACCAATTGCCAAAGAAGTGTACATTGTTGGAAAGAGGAGAGTCTTATCTAACTTTTAATCAAAGTTTCAGCGAAATCGGAGCAGAATTGAGGGAACTATGCGACTTTTACCGCCAAAAATGTTCAGAAAAATTCGAGTCAGAAAGGCTTTTTTCTGACATTTTGTGATTGTTTTACATCCAATTTCCAACCAATTGTCACAGAAGTGTACATTGTTGAAAAGAGGAGAGTCTTACCTAACTTTTAATGAAAGTTTCAGCGAAATTGGCGTAGAATTGAGGGAACTATGGGACTTTTACCGCCAAAAAAAGTTTCAAAAAAATTCGAGTCAATGAGGCTTTTATGTGATATTTTGTGATTGTTTTACATCCAATTTCCAACCAATTGTCAAAGAAGTGTACATTGTTGGAAAGAGGAGAGTCTCACCTAACTTCTAATGAAAGTTTCAGCGAAATCGGAGCAGAATTGAGGGAACTATGCGACTTTTACCGCCAAAAATGTTCAGAAAAATTCGAGTCAGAAAGGCTTTTTTCTGACATTTTGTGATTGTTTTACATCCAATTTCCAACCAATTGCCAAAGAAGTGTACATTGTTGGAAAGAGGAGAGTCTTATCTAACTTTTAATGAAAGTTTCAGCGAAATCGGAGCAGAATTGAGGGAACTATGGGACTTTTACCGCCAAAAAAAGTTTCAAAAAAATTCGAGTCAATGAGGCTTTTATGTGACATTTTCTGATTGTTTTACATCCAATTTCCAACCAATTGCCAAAGAAGTGTACATTGTTGGAAAGAAGAGAGTCTTATCTAACTTTTAATGAAAGTTTCAGCGAAATCGGAGCAGAATTGAGGGAACTATGCGACTTTTACCGCCAAAAATGTTCAGAAAAATTCGAGTCGGAAAGGCTTTTTTCTGACATTTTGTGATTGTTTTACATCCAATTTCCAACCAATTGCCAAAGAAGTGTACATTGTTGAAAAGAGGAGAGTCTTATCTAACTTTTAATGAAAGTTTCAGCGAAATCGGAGCAGAATTGAGGGAACTATGGGACTTTTACCGCCAAAAATGTTCAGAAAAATTCGAGTCAGAAAGGCTTTTTTCTGACATTTTGTGATTGTTTTACATCCAATTTCCAACCAATTGTCAAAGAAGTGTACATTGTTGGAAAGAGGAGAGTCTTACCTAACTTTTAATGAAAGTTTCAGCGAAATCGGAGCAGAATTGAGGGAACTATGGGACTTTTACCGCCAAAAATGTTCAGAAAAATTCGAGTCAGAAAGGCTTTTTTCTGACATTTTGTGATTGTTTCACATCCAATTTCCAACCAATTGTCAAAGAAGTGTACATTGTTAGAAAGAATAGAGTCTTACCTAACTTTTAATGAAAGTTTCAGCGAAATCGGAGCAGAATTGAGGGAACTATGGGACTTTTACCGCCAAAAATGTTCAGAAAAATTCGAGTCAGAAAGGCTTTTTTCTGACATTTTCTGATTGTTTTACATCCAATTTCCAACCAATTGTCAAAGAAGTGTACATTGTTGGAAAGAGGAAAGTCTTATCTAACTTTTAATGAAAGTTTCAGCGAAATCGGAGCAGAATTGAGGGAACTATGGGACTTTTACCGCCAAAAATGTTCAGAAAAATTCGAGTCAGAAAGGCTTTTTTCTGACATTTTGTGATTGTTTTACATCCAATTTCCAACAAATTGCCAAAGAAGTGTACATTGTTGGAAAGAGGAGAGTCTAATCTAACTTACGATGAAGGTTTCAGCGAAATCGGAGCAGAATTGAGGGAACTATGGGACTTTTACCGCCAAAAATGTTCAGAAAAATTCGAGTCAGAAAGGCTTTTTTCTGACATTTTGTGATTGTTTTACATCCAATTTCCAACCAATTGCCAAAGAAGTGTACATTGTTGGAAAGAGGAGAGTCTTATCTAACTTTTAATGAAAGTTTCAGCGAAATCGGAGCAGAATTGAGGGAACTATGGGACTTTTACCGCCAAAAATGTTCAGAAAAATTCGAGTCAGAAAGGCTGTTTTCTGACATTTTGTGATTGTTTTACATCCAATTTCCAACCAATTGCCAAAGAAGTGTACATTGTTGGAAAGAGAAGAGCCTTACTTAACTCTTAATAAAAGCTTCAGCGAAATCGGAGCAGAATTGAGGGAACTATGGGACTTTTACCGCCAAAAAAAGTTTCAAAAAAATTCGAGTCAATGAGGCTTTTATGTGACATTTTCTGATTGTTTTACATCCAATTTCCAACCAATTGCCAAAGAAGTGTACATTGTTGGAAAGAGGAGAGTCTTATCTAACTTTTAATGAAAGTTTCAGCGAAATCGGAGCAGAATTGAGGGAACTATGGGACTTTTACCGCCAAAAATGTTCAGAAAAATTCGAGTCAGAAAGGCTTTTTTCTGACATTTTCTGATTGTTTTACATCCAATTTCCAACCAATTGTCAAAGAAGTGTACATTGTTGGAAAGAGGAGAGTCTTACCTAACTTTTAATGAAAGTTTCAGCGAAATCGGAGGAGAATTGAGGGAACTATGCGACTTTTACCGCCAAAAAAAGTTTCAAAAAAATTCGAGTCAATGAGGCTTTTATGTGACATTTTCTGATTGTTTTACATCCAATTTCCAACCAATTGCCAAAGAAGTGTACATTGTTGGAAAGAGGAGAGTCTTATCTAACTGTTAATCAAAGTTTCAGCGAAATCGGAGCAGAATTGAGGGAACTATGGGACTTTTACCGCCAAAAATGTTCAGAAAAATTCAAGTCAGAAAGGCTTTTTTCTGACATTTTGTGATTGTTTTACATCCAATTTCCAACAAATTGCCAAAGAAGTGTACATTGTTGGAAAGAGGAGAGTCTAATCTAACTTACGATGAAGGTTTCAGCGAAATCGGAGCAGAATTGAGGGAAATATGCGACTTTTACCGCCAAAAATGTTCAGAAAAATTCGAGTCAGAAAGGCTGTTTTCTGACATTTTGTGATTGTTTTACATCCAATTTCCAACTAGTTGCCAAAGAAGTGTACATTGTTGGAAAGAGGAGAGTCTTACCTAACTTTTAATGAAAGTTTCAGCGAAATCCGAGGAGAATTGAGGGAACTATGCGACTTTTACCGCCAAAAAAAGTTTCAAAAAAATTCGAGTCAATGAGGCTTTTATGTGACATTTTCTGATTGTTTTACATCCAATTTCCAACCAATTGCCAAAGAAGTGTACACTGTTGGAAAGAGGAGAGTCTTATCTAACTTTTAATCAAAGTTTCAGCGAAATCGGAGCAGAATTGAGGGAACTATGCGACTTTTACCGCCAAAAATGTTCAGAAAAATTCGAGTCAGAAAGGCTTTTTTCTGACATTTTGTGATTGTTTTACATCCAATTTCCAACCAATTGTCACAGAAGTGTACATTGTTGAAAAGAGGAGAGTCTTACCTAACTTCTAATGAAAGTTTCAGCGAAATCGGAGCAGAATTGAGGGAACTATGGGACTTTTACCGCCAAAAAAAGTTTCAAAAAAATTCGAGTCAATGAGGCTTTTATGTGATATTTTGTGATTGTTTTACATCCAATTTCCAACCAATTGTCAAAGAAGTGTACATTGTTGGAAAGAGGAGAGTCTTACCTAACTTCTAATGAAAGTTTCAGCGAAATCGGAGCAGAATTGAGGGAACTATGGGACTTTTACCGCCAAAAATGTTCAGAAAAATTCGAGTCAGAAAGGCTTTTTTCTGACATTTTGTGATTGTTTTACATCCAATTTCCAACAAATTGCCAAAGAAGTGTACATTGTTGGAAAGAGGAGAGTCTTATCTAACTTTTAATCAAAGTTTCAGCGAAATCGGAGCAGAATTGAGGGAACTATGCGACTTTTACCGCCAAAAATGTTCAGAAAAATTCGAGTCAGAAAGGCTTTTTTCTGACATTTTGTGATTGTTTTACATCCAATTTCCAACCAATTGTCACAGAAGTGTACATTGTTGAAAAGAGGAGAGTCTTACCTAACTTTTAATGAAAGTTTCAGCGAAATCCGAGGAGAATTGAGGGAACTATGCGACTTTTACCGCCAAAAAAAGTTTCAAAAAAATTCGAGTCAATGAGGCTTTTATGTGACATTTTCTGATTGTTTTACATCCAATTTCCAACCAATTGCCAAAGAAGTGTACATTGTTGGAAAGAGGAGAGTCTTATCTAACTTTTAATCAAAGTTTCAGCGAAATCGGAGCAGAATTGAGGGAACTATGCGACTTTTACCGCCAAAAATGTTCAGAAAAATTCGAGTCAGAAAGGCTTTTTTCTGACATTTTGTGATTGTTTTACATCCAATTTCCAACCAATTGTCACAGAAGTGTACATTGTTGAAAAGAGGAGAGTCTTACCTAACTTTTAATGAAAGTTTCAGCGAAATTGGCGTAGAATTGAGGGAACTATGGGACTTTTACCGCCAAAAAAAGTTTCAAAAAAATTCGAGTCAATGAGGCTTTTATGTGATATTTTGTGATTGTTTTACATCCAATTTCCAACCAATTGTCAAAGAAGTGTACATTGTTGGAAAGAGGAGAGTCTTACCTAACTTCTAATGAAAGTTTCAGCGAAATCGGAGCAGAATTGAGGGAACTATGCGACTTTTACCGCCAAAAATGTTCAGAAAAATTCGAGTCAGAAAGGCTTTTTTCTGACATTTTGTGATTGTTTTACATCCAATTTCCAACCAATTGCCAAAGAAGTGTACATTGTTGGAAAGAGGAGAGTCTTATCTAACTTTTAATCAAAGTTTCAGCGAAATCGGAGCAGAATTGAGGGAACTATGCGACTTTTACCGCCAAAAATGTTCAGAAAAATTCGAGTCAGAAAGGCTTTTTTCTGACATTTTGTGATTGTTTTACATCCAATTTCCAACAAATTGCCAAAGAAGTGTACATTGTTGGAAAGAGGAGAGTCTAATCTAACTTACGATGAAGGTTTCAGCGAAATCGGAGCAGAATTGAGGGAACTATGGGACTTTTACCGCCAAAAATGTTCAGAAAAATTCGAGTCAGAAAGGCTTTTTTCTGACATTTTGTGATTGTTTTACATCCAATTTCCAACCAATTGCCAAAGAAGTGTACATTGTTGGAAAGAGGAGAGTCTTATCTAACTTTTAATGAAAGTTTCAGCGAAATCGGAGCAGAATTGAGGGAACTATGGGACTTTTACCGCCAAAAATGTTCAGAAAAATTCGAGTCAGAAAGGCTGTTTTCTGACATTTTGTGATTGTTTTACATCCAATTTCCAACCAATTGCCAAAGAAGTGTACATTGTTGGAAAGAGGAGAGTCTTACCTAACTCTTAATAAAAGTTTCAGCGAAATCGGAGCAGAATTGAGGGAACTATGGGACTTTTACCGCCAAAAAAAGTTTCAAAAAAATTCGAGTCAATGAGGCTTTTATGTGACATTTTCTGATTGTTTTACATCCAATTTCCAACCAATTGCCAAAGAAGTGTACATTGTTGGAAAGAGGAGAGTCTTATCTAACTTTTAATGAAAGTTTCAGCGAAATCGGAGCAGAATTGAGGGAACTATGGGACTTTTACCGCCAAAAAAAGTTTCAAAAAAATTCGAGTCAATGAGGCTTTTATGTGACATTTTCTGATTGTTTTACATCCAATTTCCAACCAATTGCCAAAGAAGTGTACATTGTTGGAAAGAAGAGAGTCTTATCTAACTTTTAATGAAAGTTTCAGCGAAATCGGAGCAGAATTGAGGGAACTATGCGACTTTTACCGCCAAAAATGTTCAGAAAAATTCGAGTCGGAAAGGCTTTTTTCTGACATTTTGTGATTGTTTTACATCCAATTTCCAACCAATTGCCAAAGAAGTGTACATTGTTGAAAAGAGGAGAGTCTTATCTAACTTTTAATGAAAGTTTCAGCGAAATCGGAGCAGAATTGAGGGAACTATGGGACTTTTACCGCCAAAAATGTTCAGAAAAATTCGAGTCAGAAAGGCTTTTTTCTGACATTTTGTGATTGTTTTACATCCAATTTCCAACCAATTGTCAAAGAAGTGTACATTGTTGGAAAGAGGAGAGTCTTACCTAACTTTTAATGAAAGTTTCAGCGAAATCGGAGCAGAATTGAGGGAACTATGGGACTTTTACCGCCAAAAAAAGTTTCAAAAAAATTCGAGTCAATGAGGCTTTTATGTGACATTTTCTGATTGTTTTACATCCAATTTCCAACCAATTGCCAAAGAAGTGTACATTGTTGGAAAGAGGAGAGTCTTATCTAACTTTTAATGAAAGTTTCAGCGAAATCGGAGCAGAATTGAGGGAACTATGGGACTTTTACCGCCAAAAATGTTCAGAAAAATTCGAGTCAGAAAGGCTTTTTTCTGACATTTTGTGATTGTTTCACATCCAATTTCCAACCAATTGTCAAAGAAGTGTACATTGTTAGAAAGAATAGAGTCTTACCTAACTTTTAATGAAAGTTTCAGCGAAATCGGAGCAGAATTGAGGGAACTATGGGACTTTTACCGCCAAAAAAAGTTTCAAAAAAATTCGAGTCAATGAGGCTTTTATGTGACATTTTCTGATTGTTTTACATCCAATTTCCAACCAATTGCCAAAGAAGTGTACATTGTTGGAAAGAGGAGAGTCTTATCTAACTTTTAATGAAAGTTTCAGCGAAATCGGAGCAGAATTGAGGGAACTATGGGACTTTTACCGCCAAAAATGTTCAGAAAAATTCGAGTCAGAAAGGCTTTTTTCTGACATTTTCTGATTGTTTTACATCCAATTTCCAACCAATTGTCAAAGAAGTGTACATTGTTGGAAAGAGGAGAGTCTTACCTAACTTTTAATGAAAGTTTCAGCGAAATCGGAGGAGAATTGAGGGAACTATGCGACTTTTACCGCCAAAAAAAGTTTCAAAAAAATTCGAGTCAATGAGGCTTTTATGTGACATTTTCTGATTGTTTTACATCCAATTTCCAACCAATTGCCAAAGAAGTGTACATTGTTGGAAAGAGGAGAGTCTTATCTAACTTTTAATGAAAGTTTCAGCGAAATCGGAGCAGAATTGAGGGAACTATGGGACTTTTACCGCCAAAAATGTTCAGAAAAATTCGAGTCAGAAAGGCTTTTTTCTGACATTTTGTGATTGTTTTACATCCAATTTCCAACAAATTGCCAAAGAAGTGTACATTGTTGGAAAGAGGAGAGTCTAATCTAACTTACGATGAAGGTTTCAGCGAAATCGGAGCAGAATTGAGGGAACTATGGGACTTTTACCGCCAAAAATGTTCAGAAAAATTCGAGTCAGAAAGGCTTTTTTCTGACATTTTGTGATTGTTTTACATCCAATTTCCAACCAATTGTCACAGAAGTGTACATTGTTGAAAAGAGGAGAGTCTTACCTAACTTTTAATGAAAGTTTCAGCGAAATTGGCGTAGAATTGAGGGAACTATGGGACTTTTACCGCCAAAAAAAGTTTCAAAAAAATTCGAGTCAATGAGGCTTTTATGTGACATTTTCTGATTGTTTTACATCCAATTTCCAACCAATTGCCAAAGAAGTGTACATTGTTGGAAAGAAGAGAGTCTTATCTAACTTTTAATAAAAGTTTCAGCGAAATCGAAGCAGAATTGAGGGAACTATGCGACTTTTACCGCCAAAAATGTTCAGAAAAATTCGAGTCAGAAAGGCTTTTTTCTGATATTTTGTGATTGTTTTACATCCAATTTCCAACCAATTGTCACAGAAGTGTACATTGTTGAAAAGAGGAGAGTCTTACCTAACTTTTAATGAAAGTTTCAGCGAAATTGGCGTAGAATTGAGGGAACTATGGGACTTTTACCGCCAAAAATGTTCAGAAAAATTCGAGTCAGAAAGGCTTTTTTCTGACATTTTGTGATTGTTTTACATCCAATTTCCAACCAATTGTCAAAGAAGTGTACATTGTTGGAAAGAGGAGAGTCTTACCTAACTTTTAATGAAAGTTTCAGCGAAATCCGAGGAGAATTGAGGGAACTATGCGACTTTTACCGCCAAAAAAAGTTTCAAAAAAATTCGAGTCAATGAGGCTTTTATGTGACATTTTCTGATTGTTTTACATCCAATTTCCAACCAATTGCCAAAGAAGTGTACATTGTTGGAAAGAGGAGAGTCTTATCTAACTTTTAATGAAAGTTTCAGCGAATCGGAGCAGAATTGAGGGAACTATGGGACTTTTACCGCCAAAAATGTTCAGAAAAATTCGAGTCGGAAAGGCTTTTTTCTGACATTTTGTGATTGTTTTACATCCAATTTCCAACCAATTGCCAAAGAAGTGTACATTGTTGAAAAGAGGAGAGTCTTATCTAACTTTTAATGAAAGTTTCAGCGAAATCGGAGCAGAATTGAGGGAACTATGGGACTTTTACCGCCAAAAATGTTCAGAAAAATTCGAGTCAGAAAGGCTTTTTTCTGACATTTTGTGATTGTTTTACATCCAATTTCCAACCAATTGTCAAAGAAGTGTACATTGTTGGAAAGAGGAGAGTCTTACCTAACTTCTAATGAAAGTTTCAGCGAAATCGGAGCAGAATTGAGGGAACTATGGGACTTTTACCGCCAAAAAAAGTTTCAAAAAAATTCGAGTCAATGAGGCTTTTATGTGACATTTTCTGATTGTTTTACATCCAATTTCCAACCAATTGCCAAAGAAGTGTACATTGTTGGAAAGAGGAGAGTCTTATCTAACTTTTAATGAAAGTTTCAGCGAAATCGGAGCAGAATTGAGGGAACTATGGGACTTTTACCGCCAAAAATGTTCAGAAAAATTCGAGTCAGAAAGGCTTTTTTCTGACATTTTGTGATTGTTTCACATCCAATTTCCAACCAATTGTCAAAGAAGTGTACATTGTTAGAAAGAATAGAGTCTTACCTAACTTTTAATGAAAGCTTCAGCGAAATCGGAGCAGAATTGAGGGAACTATGGGACTTTTACCGCCAAAAAAAGTTTCAAAAAAATTCGAGTCAATGAGGCTTTTATGTGACATTTTCTGATTGTTTTACATCCAATTTCCAACCAATTGCCAAAGAAGTGTACATTGTTGGAAGAGGAGAGTCTTATCTAACTTTTAATGAAAGTTTCAGCGAAATCGGAGCAGAATTGAGGGAACTATGGGACTTTTACCGCCAAAAATGTTCAGAAAAATTCGAGTCAGAAAGGCTTTTTTCTGACATTTTCTGATTGTTTTACATCCAATTTCCAACCAATTGTCAAAGAAGTGTACATTGTTGGAAAGAGGAGAGTCTTACCTAACTTTTAATGAAAGTTTCAGCGAAATCGGAGGAGAATTGAGGGAACTATGCGACTTTTACCGCCAAAAAAAGTTTCAAAAAAATTCGAGTCAATGAGGCTTTTATGTGACATTTTCTGATTGTTTTTACATCCAATTTCCAACCAATTGCCAAAGAAGTGTACATTGTTGGAAAGAGGAGAGTCTTATCTAACTTTTAATGAAAGTTTCAGCGAAATCGGAGCAGAATTGAGGGAACTATGGGACTTTTACCGCCAAAAATGTTCAGAAAAATTCGAGTCAGAAAGGCTTTTTTCTGACATTTTGTGATTGTTTTACATCCAATTTCCAACAAATTGCCAAAGAAGTGTACATTGTTGGAAAGAGGAGAGTCTAATCTAACTTACGATGAAGGTTTCAGCGAAATCGGAGCAGAATTGAGGGAACTATGGGACTTTTACCGCCAAAAATGTTCAGAAAAATTCGAGTCAGAAAGGCTTTTTTCTGACATTTTGTGATTGTTTTACATCCAATTTCCAACCAATTGTCACAGAAGTGTACATTGTTGAAAAGAGGAGAGTCTTACCTAACTTTTAATGAAAGTTTCAGCGAAATTGGCGTAGAATTGAGGGAACTATGGGACTTTTACCGCCAAAAAAAGTTTCAAAAAAATTCGAGTCAATGAGGCTTTTATGTGACATTTTCTGATTGTTTTACATCCAATTTCCAACCAATTGCCAAAGAAGTGTACATTGTTGGAAAGAAGAGAGTCTTATCTAACTTTTAATAAAAGTTTCAGCGAATCGAAGCAGAATTGAGGGAACTATGCGACTTTTACCGCCAAAAATGTTCAGAAAAATTCGAGTCAGAAAGGCTTTTTTCTGATATTTTGTGATTGTTTTACATCCAATTTCCAACCAATTGTCACAGAAGTGTACATTGTTGAAAAGAGGAGAGTCTTACCTAACTTTTAATGAAAGTTTCAGCGAAATTGGCGTAGAATTGAGGGAACTATGGGACTTTTTACCGCCAAAAATGTTCAGAAAAATTCGAGTCAGAAAGGCTTTTTTCTGACATTTTGTGATTGTTTTACATCCAATTTCCAACCAATTGTCAAAGAAGTGTACATTGTTGGAAAGAGGAGAGTCTTACCTAACTTTTAATGAAAGTTTCAGCGAAATCCGAGGAGAATTGAGGGAACTATGCGACTTTTACCGCCAAAAAAAGTTTCAAAAAAATTCGAGTCAATGAGGCTTTTATGTGACATTTTCTGATTGTTTTACATCCAATTTCCAACCAATTGCCAAAGAAGTGTACATTGTTGGAAAGAGGAGAGTCTTATCTAACTTTTAATCAAAGTTTCAGCGAAATCGGAGCAGAATTGAGGGAACTATGCGACTTTTACCGCCAAAAATGTTCAGAAAAATTCGAGTCAGAAAGGCTTTTTTCTGACATTTTGTGATTGTTTTACATCCAATTTCCAACCAATTGTCACAGAAGTGTACATTGTTGAAAAGAGGAAAGTCTTACCTAACTTTTAATGAAAGTTTCAGCGAAATTGGCGTAGAATTGAGGGAACTATGGGACTTTTACCGCCAAAAAAAGTTTCAAAAAATTCGAGTCAATGAGGCTTTTATGTGATATTTTGTGATTGTTTTACATCCAATTTCCAACCAATTGTCAAAGAAGTGTACATTGTTGGAAAGAGGAGAGTCTTACCTAACTTCTAATGAAAGTTTCAGCGAAATCGGAGCAGAATTGAGGGAACTATGCGACTTTTACCGCCAAAAATGTTCAGAAAAATTCGAGTCAGAAAGGCTTTTTTCTGATATTTTGTGATTGTTTTACATCCAATTTCCAACCAATTGTCACAGAAGTGTACATTGTTGAAAAGAGGAGAGTCTTACCTAACTTTTAATGAAAGTTTCAGCGAAATTGGCGTAGAATTGAGGGAACTATGGGACTTTTACCGCCAAAAATGTTCAGAAAAATTCGAGTCAGAAAGGCTTTTTTCTGACATTTTGTGATTGTTTTACATCCAATTTCCAACCAATTGTCAAAGAAGTGTACATTGTTGGAAAGAGGAGAGTCTTACCTAACTTTTAATGAAAGTTTCAGCGAAATCGGAGCAGAATTGAGGGAACTATGGGACTTTTACCGCCAAAAATGTTCAGAAAAATTCAAGTCAGAAAGGCTTTTTTCTGACATTTTGTGATTGTTTTACATCCAATTTCCAACAAATTGCCAAAGAAGTGTACATTGTTGGAAAGAGGAGAGTCTAATCTAACTTACGATGAAGGTTTCAGCGAAATCGGAGCAGAATTGAGGGAAATATGCGACTTTTACCGCCAAAAATGTTCAGAAAAATTCGAGTCAGAAAGGCTGTTTTCTGACATTTTGTGATTGTTTTACATCCAATTTCCAACTAGTTGCCAAAGAAGTGTACATTGTTGGAAAGAGGAGAGTCTTACCTAACTTTTAATGAAAGTTTCAGCGAAATCCGAGGAGAATTGAGGGAACTATGCGACTTTTACCGCCAAAAAAAGTTTCAAAAAAATTCGAGTCAATGAGGCTTTTATGTGACATTTTCTGATTGTTTTACATCCAATTTCCAACCAATTGCCAAAGAAGTGTACACTGTTGGAAAGAGGAGAGTCTTATCTAACTTTTAATCAAAGTTTCAGCGAAATCGGAGCAGAATTGAGGGAACTATGCGACTTTTACCGCCAAAAATGTTCAGAAAAATTCGAGTCAGAAAGGCTTTTTTCTGACATTTTGTGATTGTTTTACATCCAATTTCCAACCAATTGTCACAGAAGTGTACATTGTTGAAAAGAGGAGAGTCTTACCTAACTTCTAATGAAAGTTTCAGCGAAATCGGAGCAGAATTGAGGGAACTATGGGACTTTTACCGCCAAAAAAAGTTTCAAAAAAATTCGAGTCAATGAGGCTTTTATGTGATATTTTGTGATTGTTTTACATCCAATTTCCAACCAATTGTCAAAGAAGTGTACATTGTTGGAAAGAGGAGAGTCTTACCTAACTTCTAATGAAAGTTTCAGCGAAATCGGAGCAGAATTGAGGGAACTATGGGACTTTTACCGCCAAAAATGTTCAGAAAAATTCGAGTCAGAAAGGCTTTTTTCTGACATTTTGTGATTGTTTTACATCCAATTTCCAACAAATTGCCAAAGAAGTGTACATTGTTGGAAAGAGGAGAGTCTTATCTAACTTTTAATCAAAGTTTCAGCGAAATCGGAGCAGAATTGAGGGAACTATGCGACTTTTACCGCCAAAAATGTTCAGAAAAATTCGAGTCAGAAAGGCTTTTTTCTGACATTTTGTGATTGTTTTACATCCAATTTCCAACCAATTGTCACAGAAGTGTACATTGTTGAAAAGAGGAGAGTCTTACCTAACTTTTAATGAAAGTTTCAGCGAAATCCGAGGAGAATTGAGGGAACTATGCGACTTTTACCGCCAAAAAAAGTTTCAAAAAAATTCGAGTCAATGAGGCTTTTATGTGACATTTTCTGATTGTTTTACATCCAATTTCCAACCAATTGCCAAAGAAGTGTACATTGTTGGAAAGAGGAGAGTCTTATCTAACTTTTAATGAAAGTTTCAGCGAAATCGGAGCAGAATTGAGGGAACTATGGGACTTTTACCGCCAAAAATGTTCAGAAAAATTCGAGTCAGAAAGGCTTTTTTCTGACATTTTGTGATTGTTTTACATCCAATTTCCAACAAATTGCCAAAGAAGTGTACATTGTTGGAAAGAGGAGAGTCTAATCTAACTTACGATGAAGGTTTCAGCGAAATCGGAGCAGAATTGAGGGAACTATGGGACTTTTACCGCCAAAAATGTTCAGAAAAATTCGAGTCAGAAAGGCTTTTTTCTGACATTTTGTGATTGTTTTACATCCAATTTCCAACCAATTGTCACAGAAGTGTACATTGTTGAAAAGAGGAGAGTCTTACCTAACTTTTAATGAAAGTTTCAGCGAAATTGGCGTAGAATTGAGGGAACTATGGGACTTTTACCGCCAAAAAAAGTTTCAAAAAAATTCGAGTCAATGAGGCTTTTATGTGACATTTTCTGATTGTTTTACATCCAATTTCCAACCAATTGCCAAAGAAGTGTACATTGTTGGAAAGAAGAGAGTCTTATCTAACTTTTAATAAAAGTTTCAGCGAAATCGAAGCAGAATTGAGGGAACTATGCGACTTTTACCGCCAAAAATGTTCAGAAAAATTCGAGTCAGAAAGGCTTTTTTCTGATATTTTGTGATTGTTTTACATCCAATTTCCAACCAATTGTCACAGAAGTGTACATTGTTGAAAAGAGGAGAGTCTTACCTAACTTTTAATGAAAGTTTCAGCGAAATTGGCGTAGAATTGAGGGAACTATGGGACTTTTACCGCCAAAAATGTTCAGAAAAATTCGAGTCAGAAAGGCTTTTTTCTGACATTTTGTGATTGTTTTACATCCAATTTCCAACCAATTGTCAAAGAAGTGTACATTGTTGGAAAGAGGAGAGTCTTACCTAACTTTTAATGAAAGTTTCAGCGAAATCCGAGGAGAATTGAGGGAACTATGCGACTTTTACCGCCAAAAAAAGTTTCAAAAAAATTCGAGTCAATGAGGCTTTTATGTGACATTTTCTGATTGTTTTACATCCAATTTCCAACCAATTGCCAAAGAAGTGTACATTGTTGGAAAGAGGAGAGTCTTATCTAACTTTTAATCAAAGTTTCAGCGAAATCGGAGCAGAATTGAGGGAACTATGCGACTTTTACCGCCAAAAATGTTCAGAAAAATTCGAGTCAGAAAGGCTTTTTTCTGACATTTTGTGATTGTTTTACATCCAATTTCCAACCAATTGTCACAGAAGTGTACATTGTTGAAAAGAGGAAAGTCTTACCTAACTTTTAATGAAAGTTTCAGCGAAATTGGCGTAGAATTGAGGGAACTATGGGACTTTTACCGCCAAAAAAAGTTTCAAAAAAATTCGAGTCAATGAGGCTTTTATGTGATATTTTGTGATTGTTTTACATCCAATTTCCAACCAATTGTCAAAGAAGTGTACATTGTTGGAAAGAGGAGAGTCTTACCTAACTTCTAATGAAAGTTTCAGCGAAATCGGAGCAGAATTGAGGGAACTATGCGACTTTTACCGCCAAAAATGTTCAGAAAAATTCGAGTCAGAAAGGCTTTTTTCTGATATTTTGTGATTGTTTTACATCCAATTTCCAACCAATTGTCACAGAAGTGTACATTGTTGAAAAGAGGAGAGTCTTACCTAACTTTTAATGAAAGTTTCAGCGAAATTGGCGTAGAATTGAGGGAACTATGGGACTTTTACCGCCAAAAATGTTCAGAAAAATTCGAGTCAGAAAGGCTTTTTTCTGACATTTTGTGATTGTTTTACATCCAATTTCCAACCAATTGTCAAAGAAGTGTACATTGTTGGAAAGAGGAGAGTCTTACCTAACTTTTAATGAAAGTTTCAGCGAAATCGGAGCAGAATTGAGGGAACTATGGGACTTTTACCGCCAAAAATGTTCAGAAAAATTCAAGTCAGAAAGGCTTTTTTCTGACATTTTGTGATTGTTTTACATCCAATTTCCAACAAATTGCCAAAGAAGTGTACATTGTTGGAAAGAGGAGAGTCTAATCTAACTTACGATGAAGGTTTCAGCGAAATCGGAGCAGAATTGAGGGAAATATGCGACTTTTACCGCCAAAAATGTTCAGAAAAATTCGAGTCAGAAAGGCTGTTTTCTGACATTTTGTGATTGTTTTACATCCAATTTCCAACTAGTTGCCAAAGAAGTGTACATTGTTGGAAAGAGGAGAGTCTTACCTAACTTTTAATGAAAGTTTCAGCGAAATCCGAGGAGAATTGAGGGAACTATGCGACTTTTACCGCCAAAAAAAGTTTCAAAAAAATTCGAGTCAATGAGGCTTTTATGTGACATTTTCTGATTGTTTTACATCCAATTTCCAACCAATTGCCAAAGAAGTGTACACTGTTGGAAAGAGGAGAGTCTTATCTAACTTTTAATCAAAGTTTCAGCGAAATCGGAGCAGAATTGAGGGAACTATGCGACTTTTACCGCCAAAAATGTTCAGAAAAATTCGAGTCAGAAAGGCTTTTTTCTGACATTTTGTGATTGTTTTACATCCAATTTCCAACCAATTGTCACAGAAGTGTACATTGTTGAAAAGAGGAGAGTCTTACCTAACTTCTAATGAAAGTTTCAGCGAAATCGGAGCAGAATTGAGGGAACTATGGGACTTTTACCGCCAAAAAAAGTTTCAAAAAAATTCGAGTCAATGAGGCTTTTATGTGATATTTTGTGATTGTTTTACATCCAATTTCCAACCAATTGTCAAAGAAGTGTACATTGTTGGAAAGAGGAGAGTCTTACCTAACTTCTAATGAAAGTTTCAGCGAAATCGGAGCAGAATTGAGGGAACTATGGGACTTTTACCGCCAAAAATGTTCAGAAAAATTCGAGTCAGAAAGGCTTTTTTCTGACATTTTGTGATTGTTTTACATCCAATTTCCAACAAATTGCCAAAGAAGTGTACATTGTTGGAAAGAGGAGAGTCTTATCTAACTTTTAATCAAAGTTTCAGCGAAATCGGAGCAGAATTGAGGGAACTATGCGACTTTTACCGCCAAAAATGTTCAGAAAAATTCGAGTCAGAAAGGCTTTTTTCTGACATTTTGTGATTGTTTTACATCCAATTTCCAACCAATTGTCACAGAAGTGTACATTGTTGAAAAGAGGAGAGTCTTACCTAACTTTTAATGAAAGTTTCAGCGAAATCCGAGGAGAATTGAGGGAACTATGCGACTTTTACCGCCAAAAAAAGTTTCAAAAAAATTCGAGTCAATGAGGCTTTTATGTGACATTTTCTGATTGTTTTACATCCAATTTCCAACCAATTGCCAAAGAAGTGTACATTGTTGGAAAGAGGAGAGTCTTATCTAACTTTTAATCAAAGTTTCAGCGAAATCGGAGCAGAATTGAGGGAACTATGCGACTTTTACCGCCAAAAATGTTCAGAAAAATTCGAGTCAGAAAGGCTTTTTTCTGACATTTTGTGATTGTTTTACATCCAATTTCCAACCAATTGTCACAGAAGTGTACATTGTTGAAAAGAGGAGAGTCTTACCTAACTTTTAATGAAAGTTTCAGCGAAATTGGCGTAGAATTGAGGGAACTATGGGACTTTTACCGCCAAAAAAAGTTTCAAAAAAATTCGAGTCAATGAGGCTTTTATGTGATATTTTGTGATTGTTTTACATCCAATTTCCAACCAATTGTCAAAGAAGTGTACATTGTTGGAAAGAGGAGAGTCTTACCTAACTTCTAATGAAAGTTTCAGCGAAATCGGAGCAGAATTGAGGGAACTATGCGACTTTTACCGCCAAAAATGTTCAGAAAAATTCGAGTCAGAAAGGCTTTTTTCTGACATTTTGTGATTGTTTTACATCCAATTTCCAACCAATTGCCAAAGAAGTGTACATTGTTGGAAAGAGGAGAGTCTTATCTAACTTTTAATCAAAGTTTCAGCGAAATCGGAGCAGAATTGAGGGAACTATGCGACTTTTACCGCCAAAAATGTTCAGAAAAATTCGAGTCAGAAAGGCTTTTTTCTGACATTTTGTGATTGTTTTACATCCAATTTCCAACAAATTGCCAAAGAAGTGTACATTGTTGGAAAGAGGAGAGTCTAATCTAACTTACGATGAAGGTTTCAGCGAAATCGGAGCAGAATTGAGGGAACTATGGGACTTTTACCGCCAAAAATGTTCAGAAAAATTCGAGTCAGAAAGGCTTTTTTCTGACATTTTGTGATTGTTTTACATCCAATTTCCAACCAATTGCCAAAGAAGTGTACATTGTTGGAAAGAGGAGAGTCTTATCTAACTTTTAATCAAAGTTTCAGCGAAATCGGAGCAGAATTGAGGGAACTATGGGACTTTTACCGCCAAAAATGTTCAGAAAAATTCGAGTCAGAAAGGCTTTTTTCTGACATTTTGTGATTGTTTTACATCCAATTTCCAACAAATTGCCAAAGAAGTGTACATTGTTGGAAAGAGGAGAGTCTTATCTAACTTTTAATCAAAGTTTCAGCGAAATCGGAGCAGAATTGAGGGAACTATGCGACTTTTACCGCCAAAAATGTTCAGAAAAATTCGAGTCAGAAAGGCTTTTTTCTGACATTTTGTGATTGTTTTACATCCAATTTCCAACCAATTGTCACAGAAGTGTACATTGTTGAAAAGAGGAGAGTCTTACCTAACTTTTAATGAAAGTTTCAGCGAAATCCGAGGAGAATTGAGGGAACTATGCGACTTTTACCGCCAAAAAAAGTTTCAAAAAAATTCGAGTCAATGAGGCTTTTATGTGACATTTTCTGATTGTTTTACATCCAATTTCCAACCAATTGCCAAAGAAGTGTACATTGTTGGAAAGAGGAGAGTCTTATCTAACTTTTAATCAAAGTTTCAGCGAAATCGGAGCAGAATTGAGGGAACTATGCGACTTTTACCGCCAAAAATGTTCAGAAAAATTCGAGTCAGAAAGGCTTTTTTCTGACATTTTGTGATTGTTTTACATCCAATTTCCAACCAATTGTCACAGAAGTGTACATTGTTGAAAAGAGGAGAGTCTTACCTAACTTTTAATGAAAGTTTCAGCGAAATTGGCGTAGAATTGAGGGAACTATGGGACTTTTACCGCCAAAAAAAGTTTCAAAAAAATTCGAGTCAATGAGGCTTTTATGTGATATTTTGTGATTGTTTTACATCCAATTTCCAACCAATTGTCAAAGAAGTGTACATTGTTGGAAAGAGGAGAGTCTTACCTAACTTCTAATGAAAGTTTCAGCGAAATCGGAGCAGAATTGAGGGAACTATGCGACTTTTACCGCCAAAAATGTTCAGAAAAATTCGAGTCAGAAAGGCTTTTTTCTGACATTTTGTGATTGTTTTACATCCAATTTCCAACCAATTGCCAAAGAAGTGTACATTGTTGGAAAGAGGAGAGTCTTATCTAACTTTTAATCAAAGTTTCAGCGAAATCGGAGCAGAATTGAGGGAACTATGCGACTTTTACCGCCAAAAATGTTCAGAAAAATTCGAGTCAGAAAGGCTTTTTTCTGACATTTTGTGATTGTTTTACATCCAATTTCCAACAAATTGCCAAAGAAGTGTACATTGTTGGAAAGAGGAGAGTCTAATCTAACTTACGATGAAGGTTTCAGCGAAATCGGAGCAGAATTGAGGGAACTATGGGACTTTTACCGCCAAAAATGTTCAGAAAAATTCGAGTCAGAAAGGCTTTTTTCTGACATTTTGTGATTGTTTTACATCCAATTTCCAACCAATTGCCAAAGAAGTGTACATTGTTGGAAAGAGGAGAGTCTTATCTAACTTTTAATGAAAGTTTCAGCGAAATCGGAGCAGAATTGAGGGAACTATGGGACTTTTACCGCCAAAAATGTTCAGAAAAATTCGAGTCAGAAAGGCTGTTTTCTGACATTTTGTGATTGTTTTACATCCAATTTCCAACCAATTGCCAAAGAAGTGTACATTGTTGGAAAGAGGAGAGTCTTACCTAACTCTTAATAAAAGTTTCAGCGAAATCGGAGCAGAATTGAGGGAACTATGGGACTTTTACCGCCAAAAAAAGTTTCAAAAAAATTCGAGTCAATGAGGCTTTTATGTGACATTTTCTGATTGTTTTACATCCAATTTCCAACCAATTGCCAAAGAAGTGTACATTGTTGGAAAGAGGAGAGTCTTATCTAACTTTTAATGAAAGTTTCAGCGAAATCGGAGCAGAATTGAGGGAACTATGGGACTTTTACCGCCAAAAAAAGTTTCAAAAAAATTCGAGTCAATGAGGCTTTTATGTGACATTTTCTGATTGTTTTACATCCAATTTCCAACCAATTGCCAAAGAAGTGTACATTGTTGGAAAGAAGAGAGTCTTATCTAACTTTTAATGAAAGTTTCAGCGAAATCGGAGCAGAATTGAGGGAACTATGCGACTTTTACCGCCAAAAATGTTCAGAAAAATTCGAGTCGGAAAGGCTTTTTTCTGACATTTTGTGATTGTTTTACATCCAATTTCCAACCAATTGCCAAAGAAGTGTACATTGTTGAAAAGAGGAGAGTCTTATCTAACTTTTAATGAAAGTTTCAGCGAAATCGGAGCAGAATTGAGGGAACTATGGGACTTTTACCGCCAAAAATGTTCAGAAAAATTCGAGTCAGAAAGGCTTTTTTCTGACATTTTGTGATTGTTTTACATCCAATTTCCAACCAATTGTCAAAGAAGTGTACATTGTTGGAAAGAGGAGAGTCTTACCTAACTTTTAATGAAAGTTTCAGCGAAATCGGAGCAGAATTGAGGGAACTATGGGACTTTTACCGCCAAAAAAAGTTTCAAAAAAATTCGAGTCAATGAGGCTTTTATGTGACATTTTCTGATTGTTTTACATCCAATTTCCAACCAATTGCCAAAGAAGTGTACATTGTTGGAAAGAGGAGAGTCTTATCTAACTTTTAATGAAAGTTTCAGCGAAATCGGAGCAGAATTGAGGGAACTATGGGACTTTTACCGCCAAAAATGTTCAGAAAAATTCGAGTCAGAAAGGCTTTTTTCTGACATTTTGTGATTGTTTCACATCCAATTTCCAACCAATTGTCAAAGAAGTGTACATTGTTAGAAAGAATAGAGTCTTACCTAACTTTTAATGAAAGTTTCAGCGAAATCGGAGCAGAATTGAGGGAACTATGGGACTTTAACCGCCAAAAAAAGTTTCAAAAAAATTCGAGTCAATGAGGCTTTTATGTGACATTTTCTGATTGTTTTACATCCAATTTCCAACCAATTGCCAAAGAAGTGTACACTGTTGGAAAGAGGAGAGTCTTATCTAACTTTTAATCAAAGTTTCAGCGAAATCGGAGCAGAATTGAGGGAACTATGCGACTTTTACCGCCAAAAATGTTCAGAAAAATTCGAGTCAGAAAGGCTTTTTTCTGACATTTTGTGATTGTTTTACATCCAATTTCCAACCAATTGTCACAGAAGTGTACATTGTTGAAAAGAGGAGAGTCTTACCTAACTTCTAATGAAAGTTTCAGCGAAATCGGAGCAGAATTGAGGGAACTATGGGACTTTTACCGCCAAAAAAAGTTTCAAAAAAATTCGAGTCAATGAGGCTTTTATGTGATATTTTGTGATTGTTTTACATCCAATTTCCAACCAATTGTCAAAGAAGTGTACATTGTTGGAAAGAGGAGAGTCTTACCTAACTTCTAATGAAAGTTTCAGCGAAATCGGAGCAGAATTGAGGGAACTATGGGACTTTTACCGCCAAAAATGTTCAGAAAAATTCGAGTCAGAAAGGCTTTTTTCTGACATTTTGTGATTGTTTTACATCCAATTTCCAACAAATTGCCAAAGAAGTGTACATTGTTGGAAAGAGGAGAGTCTTATCTAACTTTTAATCAAAGTTTCAGCGAAATCGGAGCAGAATTGAGGGAACTATGCGACTTTTACCGCCAAAAATGTTCAGAAAAATTCGAGTCAGAAAGGCTTTTTTCTGACATTTTGTGATTGTTTTACATCCAATTTCCAACCAATTGTCACAGAAGTGTACATTGTTGAAAAGAGGAGAGTCTTACCTAACTTTTAATGAAAGTTTCAGCGAAATCCGAGGAGAATTGAGGGAACTATGCGACTTTTACCGCCAAAAAAAGTTTCAAAAAAATTCGAGTCAATGAGGCTTTTATGTGACATTTTCTGATTGTTTTACATCCAATTTCCAACCAATTGCCAAAGAAGTGTACATTGTTGGAAAGAGGAGAGTCTTATCTAACTTTTAATCAAAGTTTCAGCGAAATCGGAGCAGAATTGAGGGAACTATGCGACTTTTACCGCCAAAAATGTTCAGAAAAATTCGAGTCAGAAAGGCTTTTTTCTGACATTTTGTGATTGTTTTACATCCAATTTCCAACCAATTGTCACAGAAGTGTACATTGTTGAAAAGAGGAGAGTCTTACCTAACTTTTAATGAAAGTTTCAGCGAAATTGGCGTAGAATTGAGGGAACTATGGGACTTTTACCGCCAAAAAAAGTTTCAAAAAAATTCGAGTCAATGAGGCTTTTATGTGATATTTTGTGATTGTTTTACATCCAATTTCCAACCAATTGTCAAAGAAGTGTACATTGTTGGAAAGAGGAGAGTCTTACCTAACTTCTAATGAAAGTTTCAGCGAAATCGGAGCAGAATTGAGGGAACTATGCGACTTTTACCGCCAAAAAAAGTTTCAAAAAAATTCGAGTCAGAAAGGCTTTTTTCTGACATTTTGTGATTGTTTTACATCCAATTTCCAACCAATTGCCAAAGAAGTGTACATTGTTGGAAAGAGGAGAGTCTTATCTAACTTTTAATCAAAGTTTCAGCGAAATCGGAGCAGAATTGAGGGAACTATGCGACTTTTACCGCCAAAAATGTTCAGAAAAATTCGAGTCAGAAAGGCTTTTTTCTGACATTTTGTGATTGTTTTACATCCAATTTCCAACAAATTGCCAAAGAAGTGTACATTGTTGGAAAGAGGAGAGTCTAATCTAACTTACGATGAAGGTTTCAGCGAAATCGGAGCAGAATTGAGGGAACTATGGGACTTTTACCGCCAAAAATGTTCAGAAAAATTCGAGTCAGAAAGGCTTTTTTCTGACATTTTGTGATTGTTTTACATCCAATTTCCAACCAATTGCCAAAGAAGTGTACATTGTTGGAAAGAGGAGAGTCTTATCTAACTTTTAATGAAAGTTTCAGCGAAATCGGAGCAGAATTGAGGGAACTATGGGACTTTTACCGCCAAAAATGTTCAGAAAAATTCGAGTCAGAAAGGCTGTTTTCTGACATTTTGTGATTGTTTTACATCCAATTTCCAACCAATTGCCAAAGAAGTGTACATTGTTGGAAAGAGGAGAGTCTTACCTAACTCTTAATAAAAGTTTCAGCGAAATCGGAGCAGAATTGAGGGAACTATGGGACTTTTACCGCCAAAAAAAGTTTCAAAAAAATTCGAGTCAATGAGGCTTTTATGTGACATTTTCTGATTGTTTTACATCCAATTTCCAACCAATTGCCAAAGAAGTGTACATTGTTGGAAAGAGGAGAGTCTTATCTAACTTTTAATGAAAGTTTCAGCGAAATCGGAGCAGAATTGAGGGAACTATGGGACTTTTACCGCCAAAAAAAGTTTCAAAAAAATTCGAGTCAATGAGGCTTTTATGTGACATTTTCTGATTGTTTTACATCCAATTTCCAACCAATTGCCAAAGAAGTGTACATTGTTGGAAAGAAGAGAGTCTTATCTAACTTTTAATGAAAGTTTCAGCGAAATCGGAGCAGAATTGAGGGAACTATGCGACTTTTACCGCCAAAAATGTTCAGAAAAATTCGAGTCGGAAAGGCTTTTTTCTGACATTTTGTGATTGTTTTACATCCAATTTCCAACCAATTGCCAAAGAAGTGTACATTGTTGAAAAGAGGAGAGTCTTATCTAACTTTTAATGAAAGTTTCAGCGAAATCGGAGCAGAATTGAGGGAACTATGGGACTTTTACCGCCAAAAATGTTCAGAAAAATTCGAGTCAGAAAGGCTTTTTTCTGACATTTTGTGATTGTTTTACATCCAATTTCCAACCAATTGTCAAAGAAGTGTACATTGTTGGAAAGAGGAGAGTCTTACCTAACTTTTAATGAAAGTTTCAGCGAAATCGGAGCAGAATTGAGGGAACTATGGGACTTTTACCGCCAAAAAAAGTTTCAAAAAAATTCGAGTCAATGAGGCTTTTATGTGACATTTTCTGATTGTTTTACATCCAATTTCCAACCAATTGCCAAAGAAGTGTACATTGTTGGAAAGAGGAGAGTCTTATCTAACTTTTAATGAAAGTTTCAGCGAAATCGGAGCAGAATTGAGGGAACTATGGGACTTTTACCGCCAAAAATGTTCAGAAAAATTCGAGTCAGAAAGGCTTTTTTCTGACATTTTGTGATTGTTTCACATCCAATTTCCAACCAATTGTCAAAGAAGTGTACATTGTTAGAAAGAATAGAGTCTTACCTAACTTTTAATGAAAGTTTCAGCGAAATCGGAGCAGAATTGAGGGAACTATGGGACTTTAACCGCCAAAAAAAGTTTCAAAAAAATTCGAGTCAATGAGGCTTTTATGTGACATTTTCTGATTGTTTTACATCCAATTTCCAACCAATTGCCAAAGAAGTGTACATTGTTGGAAAGAGGAGAGTCTTATCTAACTTTTAATAAAAGTTTCAGCGAAATCGGAGCAGAATTGAGGGAACTATGGGACTTTTACCGCCAAAAATGTTCAGAAAAATTCGAGTCAGAAAGGCTTTTTTCTGACATTTTCTGATTGTTTTACATCCAATTTCCAACCAATTGTCAAAGAAGTGTACATTGTTGGAAAGAGGAGAGTCTTACCTAACTTTTAATGAAAGTTTCAGCGAAATCGGAGGAGAATTGAGGGAACTATGCGACTTTTACCGCCAAAAAAAGTTTCAAAAAAATTCGAGTCAATGAGGCTTTTATGTGACATTTTCTGATTGTTTTACATCCAATTTCCAACCAATTGCCAAAGAAGTGTACATTGTTGGAAAGAGGAGAGTCTTATCTAACTTTTAATGAAAGTTTCAGCGAAATCGGAGCAGAATTGAGGGAACTATGGGACTTTTACCGCCAAAAATGTTCAGAAAAATTCGAGTCAGAAAGGCTTTTTTCTGACATTTTGTGATTGTTTTACATCCAATTTCCAACAAATTGCCAAAGAAGTGTACATTGTTGGAAAGAGGAGAGTCTAATCTAACTTACGATGAAGGTTTCAGCGAAATCGGAGCAGAATTGAGGGAACTATGGGACTTTTACCGCCAAAAATGTTCAGAAAAATTCGAGTCAGAAAGGCTTTTTTCTGACATTTTGTGATTGTTTTACATCCAATTTCCAACCAATTGTCACAGAAGTGTACATTGTTGAAAAGAGGAGAGTCTTACCTAACTTTTAATGAAAGTTTCAGCGAAATTGGCGTAGAATTGAGGGAACTATGGGACTTTTACCGCCAAAAAAAGTTTCAAAAAAATTCGAGTCAATGAGGCTTTTATGTGACATTTTCTGATTGTTTTACATCCAATTTCCAACCAATTGCCAAAGAAGTGTACATTGTTGGAAAGAAGAGAGTCTTATCTAACTTTTAATAAAAGTTTCAGCGAAATCGAAGCAGAATTGAGGGAACTATGCGACTTTTACCGCCAAAAATGTTCAGAAAAATTCGAGTCAGAAAGGCTTTTTTCTGATATTTTGTGATTGTTTTACATCCAATTTCCAACCAATTGTCACAGAAGTGTACATTGTTGAAAAGAGGAGAGTCTTACCTAACTTTTAATGAAAGTTTCAGCGAAATTGGCGTAGAATTGAGGGAACTATGGGACTTTTACCGCCAAAAATGTTCAGAAAAATTCGAGTCAGAAAGGCTTTTTTCTGACATTTTGTGATTGTTTTACATCCAATTTCCAACCAATTGTCAAAGAAGTGTACATTGTTGGAAAGAGGAGAGTCTTACCTAACTTTTAATGAAAGTTTCAGCGAAATCCGAGGAGAATTGAGGGAACTATGCGACTTTTACCGCCAAAAAAAGTTTCAAAAAAATTCGAGTCAATGAGGCTTTTATGTGACATTTTCTGATTGTTTTACATCCAATTTCCAACCAATTGCCAAAGAAGTGTACATTGTTGGAAAGAGGAGAGTCTTATCTAACTTTTAATCAAAGTTTCAGCGAAATCGGAGCAGAATTGAGGGAACTATGCGACTTTTACCGCCAAAAATGTTCAGAAAAATTCGAGTCAGAAAGGCTTTTTTCTGACATTTTGTGATTGTTTTACATCCAATTTCCAACCAATTGTCACAGAAGTGTACATTGTTGAAAAGAGGAAAGTCTTACCTAACTTTTAATGAAAGTTTCAGCGAAATTGGCGTAGAATTGAGGGAACTATGGGACTTTTACCGCCAAAAAAAGTTTCAAAAAAATTCGAGTCAATGAGGCTTTTATGTGATATTTTGTGATTGTTTTACATCCAATTTCCAACCAATTGTCAAAGAAGTGTACATTGTTGGAAAGAGGAGAGTCTTACCTAACTTCTAATGAAAGTTTCAGCGAAATCGGAGCAGAATTGAGGGAACTATGCGACTTTTACCGCCAAAAATGTTCAGAAAAATTCGAGTCAGAAAGGCTTTTTTCTGACATTTTGTGATTGTTTTACATCCAATTTCCAACCAATTGTCAAAGAAGTGTACATTGTTGGAAAGAGGAGAGTCTTACCTAACTTCTAATGAAAGTTTCAGCGAAATCGGAGCAGAATTGAGGGAACTATGGGACTTTTACCGCCAAAAATGTTCAGAAAAATTCGAGTCAGAAAGGCTTTTTTCTGACATTTTGTGATTGTTTTACATCCAATTTCCAACAAATTGCCAAAGAAGTGTACATTGTTGGAAAGAGGAGAGTCTAATCTAACTTACGATGAAGGTTTCAGCGAAATCGGAGCAGAATTGAGGGAACTATGGGACTTTTACCGCCAAAAATGTTCAGAAAAATTCGAGTCAGAAAGGCTTTTTTCTGACATTTTGTGATTGTTTTACATCCAATTTCCAACCAATTGTCACAGAAGTGTACATTGTTGGAAAGAGGAGAGTCTTACCTAACTTTTAATGAAAGTTTCAGCGAAATCCGAGGAGAATTGAGGGAACTATGCGACTTTTACCGCCAAAAAAAGTTTCAAAAAAATTCGAGTCAATGAGGCTTTTATGTGACATTTTCTGATTGTTTTACATCCAATTTCCAACCAATTGCCAAAGAAGTGTACATTGTTGGAAAGAGGAGAGTCTTATCTAACTTTTAATGAAAGTTTCAGCGAAATCGGAGCAGAATTGAGGGAACTATGGGACTTTTACCGCCAAAAATGTTCAGAAAAATTCGAGTCAGAAAGGCTTTTTTCTGACATTTTCTGATTGTTTTACATCCAATTTCCAACCAATTGTCAAAGAGGTGTACATTGTTGGAAAGAGGGGAGTCTTACCTAACTTTTAATGAAAGTTTCAGCGAAATCGGAGGAGAATTGAGGGAACTATGCGACTTTTACCGCCAAAAAAAGTTTCAAAAAAATTCGAGTCAATGAGGCTTTTATGTGACATTTTCTGATTGTTTTACATCCAATTTCCAACCAATTGCCAAAGAAGTGTACATTGTTGGAAAGAGGAGAGTCTTATCTAACTTTTAATGAAAGTTTCAGCGAAATCGGAGCAGAATTGAGGGAACTATGGGACTTTTACCGCCAAAAATGTTCAGAAAAATTCGAGTCAGAAAGGCTTTTTTCTGACATTTTGTGATTGTTTTACATCCAATTTCCAACAAATTGCCAAAGAAGTGTACATTGTTGAAAAGAGGAGAGTCTAATCTAACTTACGATGAAGGTTTCAGCGAAATCGGAGCAGAATTGAGGGAACTATGGGACTTTTACCGCCAAAAAAAGTTTCAAAAAAATTCGAGTCAATGAGGCTTTTATGTGACATTTTCTGATTGTTTTACATCCAATTTCCAACCAATTGCCAAAGAAGTGTACATTGTTGGAAAGAGGAGAGTCTTATCTAACTTTTAATAAAAGTTTCAGCGAAATCGGAGCAGAATTGAGGGAACTATGGGACTTTTACCGCCAAAAATGTTCAGAAAAATTCGAGTCAGAAAGGCTTTTTTCTGACATTTTCTGATTGTTTTACATCCAATTTCCAACCAATTGTCAAAGAAGTGTACATTGTTGGAAAGAGGAGAGTCTTACCTAACTTTTAATGAAAGTTTCAGCGAAATCGGAGGAGAATTGAGGGAACTATGCGACTTTTACCGCCAAAAAAAGTTTCAAAAAAATTCGAGTCAATGAGGCTTTTATGTGACATTTTCTGATTGTTTTACATCCAATTTCCAACCAATTGCCAAAGAAGTGTACATTGTTGGAAAGAGGAGAGTCTTATCTAACTTTTAATGAAAGTTTCAGCGAAATCGGAGCAGAATTGAGGGAACTATGGGACTTTTACCGCCAAAAATGTTCAGAAAAATTCGAGTCAGAAAGGCTTTTTTCTGACATTTTGTGATTGTTTTACATCCAATTTCCAACAAATTGCCAAAGAAGTGTACATTGTTGGAAAGAGGAGAGTCTAATCTAACTTACGATGAAGGTTTCAGCGAAATCGGAGCAGAATTGAGGGAACTATGGGACTTTTACCGCCAAAAATGTTCAGAAAAATTCGAGTCAGAAAGGCTTTTTTCTGACATTTTGTGATTGTTTTACATCCAATTTCCAACCAATTGTCACAGAAGTGTACATTGTTGAAAAGAGGAGAGTCTTACCTAACTTTTAATGAAAGTTTCAGCGAAATTGGCGTAGAATTGAGGGAACTATGGGACTTTTACCGCCAAAAAAAGTTTCAAAAAAATTCGAGTCAATGAGGCTTTTATGTGACATTTTCTGATTGTTTTACATCCAATTTCCAACCAATTGCCAAAGAAGTGTACATTGTTGGAAAGAAGAGAGTCTTATCTAACTTTTAATAAAAGTTTCAGCGAAATCGAAGCAGAATTGAGGGAACTATGCGACTTTTACCGCCAAAAATGTTCAGAAAAATTCGAGTCAGAAAGGCTTTTTTCTGATATTTTGTGATTGTTTTACATCCAATTTCCAACCAATTGTCACAGAAGTGTACATTGTTGAAAAGAGGAGAGTCTTACCTAACTTTTAATGAAAGTTTCAGCGAAATTGGCGTAGAATTGAGGGAACTATGGGACTTTTACCGCAAAAATGTTCAGAAAAATTCGAGTCAGAAAGGCTTTTTTCTGACATTTTGTGATTGTTTTACATCCAATTTCCAACCAATTGTCAAAGAAGTGTACATTGTTGGAAAGAGGAGAGTCTTACCTAACTTTTAATGAAAGTTTCAGCGAAATCCGAGGAGAATTGAGGGAACTATGCGACTTTTACCGCCAAAAAAAGTTTCAAAAAAATTCGAGTCAATGAGGCTTTTATGTGACATTTTCTGATTGTTTTACATCCAATTTCCAACCAATTGCCAAAGAAGTGTACATTGTTGGAAAGAGGAGAGTCTTATCTAACTTTTAATCAAAGTTTCAGCGAAATCGGAGCAGAATTGAGGGAACTATGCGACTTTTACCGCCAAAAATGTTCAGAAAAATTCGAGTCAGAAAGGCTTTTTTTCTGACATTTTGTGATTGTTTTACATCCAATTTCCAACCAATTGTCACAGAAGTGTACATTGTTGAAAAGAGGAAAGTCTTACCTAACTTTTAATGAAAGTTTCAGCGAAATTGGCGTAGAATTGAGGGAACTATGGGACTTTTACCGCCAAAAAAAGTTTCAAAAAAAATTCGAGTCAATGAGGCTTTTATGTGATATTTTGTGATTGTTTTACATCCAATTTCCAACCAATTGTCAAAGAAGTGTACATTGTTGGAAAGAGGAGAGTCTTACCTAACTTCTAATGAAAGTTTCAGCGAAATCGGAGGCAGAATTGAGGGAACTATGCGACTTTTACCGCCAAAAATGTTCAGAAAAAATTCGAGTCAGAAAGGCTTTTTTCTGACATTTTGTGATTGTTTTACATCCAATTTCCAACCAATTGTCAAAGAAGTGTACATTGTTGGAAAGAGGAGAGTCTTACCTAACTTCTAATGAAAGTTTCAGCGAAATCGGAGCAGAATTGAGGAACTATGGGACTTTTACCGCCAAAAATGTTCAGAAAAAATTCGAGTCAGAAAGGCTTTTTTCTGACATTTTGTGATTGTTTTACATCCAATTTCCAACAAATTGCCAAAGAAGTGTACATTGTTGGAAAGAGGAGAGTCTAATCTAACTTACGATGAAGGTTTCAGCGAAATCGGAGCAGAATTGAGGGAACTATGGGACTTTTACCGCCAAAAATGTTCAGAAAAATTCGAGTCAGAAAGGCTTTTTTCTGACATTTTGTGATTGTTTTACATCCAATTTCCAACCAATTGTCACAGAAGTGTACATTGTTGGAAAGAGGAGAGTCTTACCTAACTTTTAATGAAAGTTTCAGCGAAATCCGAGGAGAATTGAGGGAACTATGCGACTTTTACCGCCAAAAAAAGTTTCAAAAAAATTCGAGTCAATGAGGCTTTTATGTGACATTTTCTGATTGTTTTACATCCAATTTCCAACCAATTGCCAAAGAAGTGTACATTGTTGGAAAGAGGAGAGTCTTATCTAACTTTTAATGAAAGTTTCAGCGAAATCGGAGCAGAATTGAGGGAACTATGGGACTTTTACCGCCAAAAATGTTCAGAAAAATTCGAGTCAGAAAGGCTTTTTTCTGACATTTTCTGATTGTTTTACATCCAATTTCCAACCAATTGTCAAAGAGGTGTACATTGTTGGAAAGAGGGGAGTCTTACCTAACTTTTAATGAAAGTTTCAGCGAAATCGGAGGAGAATTGAGGGAACTATGCGACTTTTACCGCCAAAAAAAGTTTCAAAAAAATTCGAGTCAATGAGGCTTTTATGTGACATTTTCTGATTGTTTTACATCCAATTTCCAACCAATTGCCAAAGAAGTGTACATTGTTGGAAAGAGGAGAGTCTTATCTAACTTTTAATGAAAGTTTCAGCGAAATCGGAGCAGAATTGAGGGAACTATGGGACTTTTACCGCCAAAAATGTTCAGAAAAATTCGAGTCAGAAAGGCTTTTTTCTGACATTTTGTGATTGTTTTACATCCAATTTCCAACAAATTGCCAAAGAAGTGTACATTGTTGAAAAGAGGAGAGTCTAATCTAACTTACGATGAAGGTTTCAGCGAAATCGGAGCAGAATTGAGGGAACTATGGGACTTTTACCGCCAAAAAAAGTTTCAAAAAAATTCGAGTCAATGAGGCTTTTATGTGACATTTTCTGATTGTTTTACATCCAATTTCCAACCAATTGCCAAAGAAGTGTACATTGTTGGAAAGAGGAGAGTCTTATCTAACTTTTAATGAAAGTTTCAGCGAAATCGGAGCAGAATTGAGGGAACTATGCGACTTTTACCGCCAAAAATGTTCAGAAAAATTCGAGTCAGAAAGGCTTTTTTCTGACATTTTGTGATTGTTTTACATCCAATTTCCAACAAATTGCCAAAGAAGTGTACATTGTTGAAAAGAGGAGAGTCTAATCTAACTTACGATGAAGGTTTCAGCGAAATCGGAGCAGAATTGAGGGAACTATGGGACTTTTACCGCCAAAAAAAGTTTCAAAAAAATTCGAGTCAATGAGGCTTTTATGTGACATTTTTCTGATTGTTTTACATCCAATTTCCAACCAATTGCCCAAAGAAGTGTACATTGTTGGAAAGAGGAGAGTCTTATCTAACTTTTAATCAAAATTTCAGCGAAATCGGAGCAGAATTGAGGGAACTATGCGACTTTTACCGCCAAAAATGTTCAGAAAAATTCGAGTCAGAAGGCTTTTTTCTGACATTTTGTGATTGTTTTACATCCAATTTCCAACCAATTGTCACAGAAGTGTACATTGTTGAAAAGAGGAGAGTCTTACCTAACTTTTAATGAAAGTTTCAGCGAAATTGGCGTAGAAATTGAGGGAACTATGGGACTTTTACCGCCAAAAAAAGTTTCAAAAAAATTCGAGTCAATGAGGCTTTTATGTGATATTTTGTGATTGTTTTACATCCAATTTCCAACCAATTGTCAAAGAAGTGTACATTGTTGGAAAGAGGAGAGTCTTACCTAACTTCTAATGAAAGTTTCAGCGAAATCGGAGCAGAATTGAGGGAACTATGCGACTTTTTACCGCCAAAAATGTTCAGAAAAATTCGAGTCAGAAAGGCTTTTTTCTGACATTTTGTGATTGTTTTACATCCAATTTCCAACCAATTGCCAAAGAAGTGTACATTGTTGGAAAGAGGAGAGTCTTATCTAACTTTTAATGAAAGTTTCAGCGAAATCGGAGCAGAATTGAGGGAACTATGGGGACTTTTACCGCCAAAAAAAGTTTCAAAAAAATTCGAGTCAATGAGGCTTTTATGTGACATTTTCTGATTGTTTTACATCCAATTTCCAACCAATTGCCAAAGAAGTGTACATTGTTGGAAAGAAGAGAGTCTTATCTAACTTTTAATGAAAGTTTCAGCGAAATCGGAGCAGAATTGAGGGAACTATGCGACTTTTACCGCCAAAAATGTTCAGAAAAAATTCGAGTCGGAAAGGCTTTTTTCTGACATTTTGTGATTGTTTTACATCCAATTTCCAACCAATTGCCAAAGAAGTGTACATTGTTGAAAAGAGGAGAGTCTTATCTAACTTTTAATGAAAGTTTCAGCGAAATCGGAGCAGAATTGAGGGAACTATGGGACTTTTACCGCCAAAAATGTTCAGAAAAATTCGAGTCAGAAAGGCTTTTTTCTGACATTTTGTGATTGTTTTACATCCAATTTCCAACCAATTGTCAAAGAAGTGTACATTGTTGGAAAGAGGAGAGTCTTACCTAACTTTTAATGAAAGTTTCAGCGAAATCGGAGCAGAATTGAGGGAACTATGGGACTTTTACCGCCAAAAATGTTCTAGAAAAATTCGAGTCAGAAAGGCTTTTTTCTGACATTTTGTGATTGTTTCACATCCAATTTCCAACCAATTGTCAAAGAAGTGTACATTGTTAGAAAGAATAGAGTCTTACCTAACTTTTAATGAAAGTTTCAGCGAAATCGGAGCAGAATTGAGGGAACTATGGGACTTTAACCGCCAAAAAAAGTTTCAAAAAAATTCGAGTCAATGAGGCTTTTATGTGACATTTTCTGATTGTTTTACATCCAATTTCCAACCAATTGCCAAAGAAGTGTACATTGTTGGAAAGAGGAGAGTCTTATCTAACTTTTAATGAAAGTTTCAGCGAAATCGGAGCAGAATTGAGGGAACTATGGGACTTTTACCGCCAAAAATGTTCAGAAAAATTCGAGTCAGAAAGGCTTTTTTCTGACATTTTGTGATTGTTTTACATCCAATTTCCAACCAATTGTCAAAGAAGTGTACATTGTTGGAAAGAGGAGAGTCTAATCTAACTTACGATGAAGGTTCAGCGAAATCGGAGCAGAATTGAGGGAACTATGGGACTTTTACCGCCAAAAATGTTCAGAAAAATTCGAGTCAGAAAGGCTTTTTTTCTGACATTTTGTGATTGTTTTACATCCAATTTCCAACCAATTGTCACAGAAGTGTACATTGTTGGAAAGAGGAGAGTCTTACCTAACTTTTAATGAAAGTTTCAGCGAAATCCGAGGAGAATTGAGGGAACTATGCGACTTTTACCGCCAAAAAAAGTTTCAAAAAAATTCGAGTCAATGAGGCTTTTATGTGACATTTTCTGATTGTTTTACATCCAATTTCCAACCAATTGCCAAAGAAGTGTACATTGTTGGAAAGAGGAGAGTCTTATCTAACTTTTAATGAAAGTTTCAGCGAAATCGGAGCAGAATTGAGGGAACTATGGGACTTTTACCGCCAAAAATGTTCAGAAAAATTCGAGTCAGAAAGGCTTTTTTCTGACATTTTCTGATTGTTTTACATCCAATTTCCAACCAATTGTCAAAGAGGTGTACATTGTTGGAAAGAGGGGAGTCTTACCTAACTTTTAATGAAAGTTTCAGCGAAATCGGAGGAGAATTGAGGGAACTATGCGACTTTTACCGCCAAAAAAAGTTTCAAAAAAATTCGAGTCAATGAGGCTTTTATGTGACATTTTCTGATTGTTTTACATCCAATTTCCAACCAATTGCCAAAGAAGTGTACATTGTTGGAAAGAGGAGAGTCTTATCTAACTTTTAATGAAAGTTTCAGCGAAATCGGAGCAGAATTGAGGGAACTATGGGACTTTTACCGCCAAAAATGTTCAGAAAAATTCGAGTCAGAAAGGCTTTTTTCTGACATTTTGTGATTGTTTTACATCCAATTTCCAACAAATTGCCAAAGAAGTGTACATTGTTGAAAAGAGGAGAGTCTAATCTAACTTACGATGAAGGTTTCAGCGAAATCGGAGCAGAATTGAGGGAACTATGGGACTTTTACCGCCAAAAAAAGTTTCAAAAAAATTCGAGTCAATGAGGCTTTTATGTGACATTTTCTGATTGTTTTACATCCAATTTCCAACCAATTGCCAAAGAAGTGTACATTGTTGGAAAGAGGAGAGTCTTATCTAACTTTTAATGAAAGTTTCAGCGAAATCGGAGCAGAATTGAGGGAACTATGCGACTTTTACCGCCAAAAATGTTCAGAAAAATTCGAGTCAGAAAGGCTTTTTTCTGACATTTTGTGATTGTTTTACATCCAATTTCCAACAAATTGCCAAAGAAGTGTACATTGTTGAAAAGAGGAGAGTCTAATCTAACTTACGATGAAGGTTTCAGCGAAATCGGAGCAGAATTGAGGGAACTATGGGACTTTTACCGCCAAAAAAAGTTTCAAAAAAATTCGAGTCAATGAGGCTTTTATGTGACATTTTCTGATTGTTTTACATCCAATTTCCAACCAATTGCCAAAGAAGTGTACATTGTTGGAAAGAGGAGAGTCTTATCTAACTTTTAATCAAAATTTCAGCGAAATCGGAGCAGAATTGAGGGAACTATGCGACTTTTACCGCCAAAAATGTTCAGAAAAATTCGAGTCAGAAAGGCTTTTTTCTGACATTTTGTGATTGTTTTACATCCAATTTCCAACCAATTGTCACAGAAGTGTACATTGTTGAAAAGAGGAGAGTCTTACCTAACTTTTAATGAAAGTTTCAGCGAAATTGGCGTAGAATTGAGGGAACTATGGGACTTTTACCGCCAAAAAAAGTTTCAAAAAAATTCGAGTCAATGAGGCTTTTATGTGATATTTTGTGATTGTTTTACATCCAATTTCCAACCAATTGTCAAAGAAGTGTACATTGTTGGAAAGAGGAGAGTCTTACCTAACTTCTAATGAAAGTTTCAGCGAAATCGGAGCAGAATTGAGGGAACTATGCGACTTTTACCGCCAAAAATGTTCAGAAAAATTCGAGTCAGAAAGGCTTTTTTCTGACATTTTGTGATTGTTTTACATCCAATTTCCAACCAATTGCCAAAGAAGTGTACATTGTTGGAAAGAGGAGAGTCTTATCTAACTTTTAATGAAAGTTTCAGCGAAATCGGAGCAGAATTGAGGGAACTATGGGACTTTTACCGCCAAAAAAAGTTTCAAAAAAATTCGAGTCAATGAGGCTTTTATGTGACATTTTCTGATTGTTTTACATCCAATTTCCAACCAATTGCCAAAGAAGTGTACATTGTTGGAAAGAAGAGAGTCTTATCTAACTTTTAATGAAAGTTTCAGCGAAATCGGAGCAGAATTGAGGGAACTATGCGACTTTTACCGCCAAAAATGTTCAGAAAAATTCGAGTCGGAAAGGCTTTTTTCTGACATTTTGTGATTGTTTTACATCCAATTTCCAACCAATTGCCAAAGAAGTGTACATTGTTGAAAAGAGGAGAGTCTTATCTAACTTTTAATGAAAGTTTCAGCGAAATCGGAGCAGAATTGAGGGAACTATGGGACTTTTACCGCCAAAAATGTTCAGAAAAATTCGAGTCAGAAAGGCTTTTTTCTGACATTTTGTGATTGTTTTACATCCAATTTCCAACCAATTGTCAAAGAAGTGTACATTGTTGGAAAGAGGAGAGTCTTACCTAACTTTTAATGAAAGTTTCAGCGAAATCGGAGCAGAATTGAGGGAACTATGGGACTTTTACCGCCAAAAATGTTCAGAAAAATTCGAGTCAGAAAGGCTTTTTTCTGACATTTTGTGATTGTTTCACATCCAATTTCCAACCAATTGTCAAAGAAGTGTACATTGTTAGAAAGAATAGAGTCTTACCTAACTTTTAATGAAAGTTTCAGCGAAATCGGAGCAGAATTGAGGGAACTATGGGACTTTAACCGCCAAAAAAAGTTTCAAAAAAATTCGAGTCAATGAGGCTTTTATGTGACATTTTCTGATTGTTTTACATCCAATTTCCAACCAATTGCCAAAGAAGTGTACATTGTTGGAAAGAGGAGAGTCTTATCTAACTTTTAATGAAAGTTTCAGCGAAATCGGAGCAGAATTGAGGGAACTATGGGACTTTTACCGCCAAAAATGTTCAGAAAAATTCGAGTCAGAAAGGCTTTTTTCTGACATTTTGTGATTGTTTTACATCCAATTTCCAACCAATTGTCAAAGAAGTGTACATTGTTGGAAAGAGGAGAGTCTTACCTAACTTTTAATGAAAGTTTCAGCGAGATCCGAGGAGAATTGAGGGAACTATGCGACTTTTACCGCCAAAAAAAGTTTCAAAAAAATTCGAGTCAATGAGGCTTTTATGTGACATTTTCTGATTGTTTTAACATCCAATTTCCAACCAATTGCCAAAGAAGTGTACATTGTTGGAAAGAGGAGAGTCTTATCTAACTTTTAATCAAAGTTTCAGCGAAATCGGAGCAGAATTGAGGGAACTATGGGACTTTTACCGCCAAAAATGTTCAGAAAAATTCGAGTCAGAAAGGCTTTTTTTCTGACATTTTGTGATTGTTTTACATCCAATTTCCAACAATTGCCAAAGAAGTGTACATTGTTGGAAAGAGGAGAGTCTAATCTAACTTACGATGAAGGTTTCAGGCGAAATTGGAGGCAGAAATTGAGGGAACTATGGGGACTTTTACCGCCAAAAATGTTCAGAAAAATTCGAGTCAGAAAGGCTTTTTTCTGACATTTTGTGATTGTTTTACATCCAATTTCCAACCAATTGTCACAGAAGTGTACATTGTTGAAAAGAGGAGAGTCTTACCTAACTTTTAATGAAAGTTTCAGCGAAATTGGCGTAGAATTGAGGGAACTATGGGACTTTTACCGCCAAAAAAAAGTTTCAAAAAAATTCGAGTCAATGAGGCTTTTATGTGACATTTTCTGATTGTTTTACATCCAATTTCCAACCAATTGCCAAAGAAGTGTACATTGTTGGAAAGAGGAGAGTCTTATCTAACTTTTAATAAAAGTTTCAGCGAAATCGAAGCAGAATTGAGGGAACTATGCGACTTTTACCGCCAAAAATGTTCAGAAAAATTCGAGTCAGAAAGGCTTTTTTTCTGATATTTTGTGATTGTTTTACATCCAATTTCCAACCAATTGTCACAGAAGTGTACATTGTTGAAAAGAGGAGAGTCTTACCTAACTTTTAATGAAAGTTTCAGCGAAATTGGCGTAGAATTGAGGGAACTATGGGACTTTTACCCCGCCAAAAATGTTCAGAAAAATTCGAGTCAGAAAGGCTTTTTTCTGACATTTTGTGATTGTTTTACATCCAATTTCCAACCAATGTCAAAGAAGTGTACATTGTTGGAAAGAAGAGAGTCTTACCTAACTTTTAATGAAAGTTTCAGCG
>NW_026562304.1:10000-12500 GCF_027943255.1 Anastrepha obliqua
ATTTGCTACTACCACCAAGATCTGTACCAATAGCGGCTCCATGCAGGCTTACGCCAAACACTTCTAAGCACACTATTGTACCCTCCTACTCACTAAAGTTTCAAAATTTATAAATCAATCGAAATTGTTTTATAAATCATCTACTTTAGCGGTAATGTATAGGTATACAACTTAAGCGCCATCCATTTTAAGGGCTAGTTGCTTCGGCAGGTGAGTTGTTACACACTCCTTAGCGGATTACGACTTCCATGTCCACCGTCCTGCTGTTTTAAGCAACCAACGCCTTTCATGGTATCTGCATGAGTTGTTAATTTAGGCACCGTAACATTACGTTTGGTTCATCCCACAGCGCCAGTTCTGCTTACCAAAAGTGGCCCACTGGGCACATTATATCATAACCTCAACCTTCATATCAAGAAAGGTGAGGTTCTTACCCATTTAAAGTTTGAGAATAGGTTAAAATCGTTTCGACCCTAAGGCCTCTAATCATTCGCTTTACCAGATAAGATTATTTTATATAATTTTTAAATGCACCAGCTATCCTGAGGGAAACTTCGGAGGGAACCAGCTACTAGATGGTTCGATTGGTCTTTCGCCCCTATACTCAATTCTGACAATCGATTTGCACGTCAGAACTGTTTCGGTCTTCCATCAGGGTTTCCCCTGACTTCAACCTGATCAAGTATAGTTCACCATCTTTCGGGTCACAGCATATATGCTCAAGGTACGCTCCAGTTAGAGGTATAAATAATAATAAATTATCATTATACATAACTATATGGAACGCCCCGGGATTGAATTAATTGACTATTTATTAAAAAATAGACTAAAAATTAATCCCATTATATTTAAGTTAAGTTAATTATGCCATTAAGTTTAATATAACTCAATGACTTGCACATATGTTAGACTCCTTGGTCCGTGTTTCAAGACGGGTCCCGAAGGTATCCTGAATCTTTCGCATTGTTAATCATATAAATGCATACAAATAAATATTAATATCATAGATATTAAATTTTTTGTAAAATTCAAAAAATGAATTTTAGCATTATATATAATAAAATCTATCAACACTTTATCAAATCATTAGTATTTATTTTATGTTAATATGCTTAAAAAGCAAATTAATTTAAATAAACTTAATATCACCAATGATTCTTTTGATAAATACTTTATTATGTTAATAGATTACAATGTCCTTATATGAAAAAAATGCACATTATTTTTTTAATTATTTAATGATGAATTTTTCATAATGGATATTCAGGTTCATCGGGCTTAACCTCTAAGCAGTTTCACGTACTATTTAACTCTCTATTCAGAGTTCTTTTCAACTTTCCCTCACGGTACTTGTTTACTATCGGTCTCATGGTTATATTTAGTTTTAGATGGAGTTTACCACCCACTTAGTGCTGCACTATCAAGCAACACGACTCTTTGGAAATATCTTTCTAGTAATCATTAACGTTATACGGGCCTGGCACCCTCTATGGGTAAATGGCCTCATTTAAGAAGGACTTAAATCGTTAATTTCTCATACTAGATATTAAGATATTCCATACACTGCATCTCACATTTGACATATAGACAAAGTGACTTAGTGCTGAACTATTTTCTTTTCGCTCGCCGCTACTAAGAAAATCCTTGTTAGTTTCTTTTCCTCCCCTCATTAATATGCTTAAATTCAGGGGGTAATCCCATATGAGTTGAGGTTGTTTTAATATTCTTTTTTTATCTTCTCACAATTTAATAAAAAAAATTATATCATCTTTTCATCTCTATTTTTCTTTTCTCCTTTTATATATTGTAAATATATAAAAATAATAATAATGTAAAATGAGGCAATCCTAGAATAAAAAATTTAATTTTTATGCTAGACATTCCTCCTTTTAATTACATATATAAATTATTATTTTATATATATATATATAAATAATATGAAAATTTTTTGTAAAGAATACTTAGATTCAATATTTTCATCATTTCATTTTATTTGAGAGGATTTTTTTTTTAAAGAATATATAATAAATAAAATTCATTATATATCTTTATTTTTTTTGCTATTAATATTATGAATTATTTAAAATCCAATAATATACACATTTGCTTAAATTCAATTATTTTTATAAAAGAATAAGCAACTTATTTAGCATAGTCTTACAACCCTCAACCATATGTAGTCCAAGCAGTACTTTAAAATTGAATTTAATGTACATAACAGCATGGACTGCGATATGCGTTCAAAATGTCGATGTTCATGTGTCCTGCAGTTCACACGATGACGCACAGTTTGCTGCGTTCTTCATCGACCCATGAGCCAAGTGATCCACCGCTTAGAGTATTTTTTTATTTATTTTTATTTATAACAAATGTCAATTTTTTTTTGCATATATTAATTGAAAGAGTAAAATTAAATAATATTAATAATATATAAATTGATTTTCTTTCAATAATATATATCAAATATATTTAACTCTAAACATTTTTATTAAGTTGCGAA
>NW_026562304.1:15000-17500 GCF_027943255.1 Anastrepha obliqua
TAAAAAGTAAAGGGGCGACCCCCCTTTAGCTTTTCTTATCAAAATTCAAAAACCGTTTTTTATGAAAAAGAATTTTCGTTCTCTATATTATATATTTTATATAAAAATATAAGAACGATATTTCTTCTTAATATTTGCCAATTTTCAAATAATTTATCATTCTTAATAACATTTTACTTTTTTTTCAAATGCATTTTTAATGTAATAATTTCATATATTACATAATTTTTCTCTTTGAATTGAAATTAATAATTTCATAATTCTATTTTTTAATCATAAATATATATGATTGAAAAAATTTTCTCCTCTTTTCCTTTGTTTAAAATTTAATTTTTCTTATAAATTTTTGTTTTTCTTATTTTTTTCTCTTCATCATCTGTTTAATTTCCTGTATTTATACAAGAAACAAACAGTTGAGGATAATTTCTATGTAATGCTAGTATAGAATATAAAATTTTGAATTCAAAAATTTATTTCTATTTAAACTAACTATAGAAAACCAGGAATAAAATACAATAACACCAATATGCCATAACATGTTAGTATAGAATATAGATTCTTCATATATGTATATATATTCGAAAATTTTTTCTATTTAAACTAACGTATGGAAAACCAGGAATAAAATCATAATATTACCAGTTTAATATGGCTCAAATTCGAGTTTCATATAGTTATGATTCGATTTATATGCTTCAATATCATTGGTTAGTTAACTTTTGATATTTTCATATTATATCACATGCCTTCACCGTGAGTGTTTTTTGCCATGCACACCTCACATTGTCAAAAATGTATGGGAAAAATTCATTTCAATACATTTCAGTTTGATTTGAAATGTCTTTATTATATATTTTAGTGCCAATATGCCAAGGTTATATTCCATAACTCTTTATTTAAACTAACGTATGGAAAACCAGGCATAAAATCACAATATTACCAGTTTAATATGGCTCAAATTCGAGTTTCATATAGTTATGATTCGATTTATATGCTTCAATATCATTGGTTAGTTAACTTTTGATATTTTCATATTATATCACATGCCTTCACCGTGAGTGTTTTTTGCCATGCACACCTCACATTGTCAAAAATGTATGGGAAAAATTCATTTCAATACATTTCAGTTTGATTTGAAATGTCTTTATTATATATTTTAGTGCCAATATGCCAAGGTTATATTCCATAACTCTTTATTTAAACTAACGTATGGAAAACCAGGCATAAAATCACAATATTAACAGTTTAATATGGCTTAAATTCGAGTTTCATATAGTTATGATTCGATTTATATGCTTCAATATCATTGGTTAGTTAACTTTTGATATTTTCATATTATATTTCACATGCCTTCACCGTGAGTGTTTTTTGCCATGCACACCTCACATTGTCAAAAATGTATGGGAAAAATTCATTTCAATACATTTCAGTTTGACTTGAAATGTCTTTATTATATATTTTAATGGCAATATGCCAAGGTTATATTCCATAAAATGTTAGTATAGAATATAGATTCTTCATATATGTATATATATTCGAGAATTTTTTTCTATTTAAACTAACGTATGGAAAACCAGGCATAAAATCACAATATTACCAGTTTAATATGGCTCAAATTCGAGTTTCATATAGTTATGATTCGATTTATATGCTTCAATATCATTGGTTAGTTAACTTTTGATATTTTCATATTATATCACATGCCTTCACCGTGAGTGTTTTTTGCCATGCACACCTCACATTGTCAAAAATGTATGGGAAAAATTCATTTCAATACATTTCAGTTTGATTTGAAATGTCTTTATTATATATTTTAGTGCCAATATGCCAAGGTTATATTCCATAACTCTTTATTTAAACTAACGTATGGAAAACCAGGCATAAAATCACAATATTACCAGTTTAATATGGCTTAAATTCGAGTTTCATATAGTTATGATTCGATTTATATGCTTCAATATCATTGGTTAGTTAACTTTTGATATTTTCATATTATATCACATGCCTTCACCGTGAGTGTTTTTTGCCATGCACACCTCACATTGTCAAAAATGTATGGGAAAAATTCATTTCAATACATTTCAGTTTGATTTGAAATGTCTTTATTATATATTTTAGTGCCAATATGCCAAGGTTATATTCCATAACTTTCTATTTAAACTAACGTATGGAAAACCAGGCATAAAATCACAATATTACCAGTTTAATATGGCTTAAATTCGAGTTTCATATAGTTATGATTCGATTTATATGTTTCAATATCATTGGTTAGTTAACTTTTGATATTTTCATATCATTTCACATGCCTTCACCGTGGTGTTTTTTGCCATGCACACCTCACATTGTCAAAAATGTATGGGGAAAATTCATTTCAATACATTTCAGTTTGATTTGAAATGTCTTTATTATATATTTTAGTGCCAATATGCCAAGGTTATATTCCATAACATGTTAGTATAGCTAATATGAATTCTTCATATATGTATATATATTCGAAAAT
>NW_026562304.1:22500-30000 GCF_027943255.1 Anastrepha obliqua
GGGTCCCGAAGGTATCCTGAATCTTTCGCATTGTTAATCATATAAATGCATACAAATAAATATTAATATCATAGATATTAAATTTTTTGTAAAATTCAAAAAATGAATTTTAGCATTATATATAATAAAATCTATCAACACTTTATCAAATCATTAGTATTTATTTTATGTTAATATGCTTAAAAAGCAAATTAATTTAAATAAACTTAATATCACCAATGATTCTTTTGATAAATACTTTATTATGTTAATAGATTACAATGTCCTTATATGAAAAAAATGCACATTATTTTTTTAATTATTTAATGATGAATTTTTCATAATGGATATTCAGGTTCATCGGGCTTAACCTCTAAGCAGTTTCACGTACTATTTAACTCTCTATTCAGAGTTCTTTTCAACTTTCCCTCACGGTACTTGTTTACTATCGGTCTCATGGTTATATTTAGTTTTAGATGGAGTTTACCACCCACTTAGTGCTGCACTATCAAGCAACACGACTCTTTGGAAATATCTTTCTAGTAATCATTAACGTTATACGGGCCTGGCACCCTCTATGGGTAAATGGCCTCATTTAAGAAGGACTTAAATCGTTAATTTCTCATACTAGATATTAAGATATTCCATACACTGCATCTCACATTTGACATATAGACAAAGTGACTTAGTGCTGAACTATTTTCTTTTCGCTCGCCGCTACTAAGAAAATCCTTGTTAGTTTCTTTTCCTCCCCTCATTAATATGCTTAAATTCAGGGGGTAATCCCATATGAGTTGAGGTTGTTTTAATATTCTTTTTTTATCTTCTCACAATTTAATAAAAAAAATTATATCATCTTTTCATCTCTATTTTTCTTTTCTCCTTTTATATATTGTAAATATATAAAAATAATAATAATGTAAAATGAGGCAATCCTAGAATAAAAAATTTAATTTTTATGCTAGACATTCCTCCTTTTAATTACATATATAAATTATTATTTTATATATATATATATAAATAATATGAAAATTTTTTGTAAAGAATACTTAGATTCAATATTTTCATCATTTCATTTTATTTGAGAGGATTTTTTTTTTAAAGAATATATAATAAATAAAATTCATTATATATCTTTATTTTTTTTGCTATTAATATTATGAATTATTTAAAATCCAATAATATACACATTTGCTTAAATTCAATTATTTTTATAAAAGAATAAGCAACTTATTTAGCATAGTCTTACAACCCTCAACCATATGTAGTCCAAGCAGTACTTTAAAATTGAATTTAATGTACATAACAGCATGGACTGCGATATGCGTTCAAAATGTCGATGTTCATGTGTCCTGCAGTTCACACGATGACGCACAGTTTGCTGCGTTCTTCATCGACCCATGAGCCAAGTGATCCACCGCTTAGAGTATTTTTTTATTTATTTTTATTTATAACAAATGTCAATTTTTTTTTGCATATATTAATTGAAAGAGTAAAATTAAATAATATTAATAATATATAAATTGATTTTCTTTCAATAATATATATCAAATATATTTAACTCTAAACATTTTTATTAAGTTGCGAATGTCTTAGTTCAACAATAATACAGTGGTGGTATTTATTATGATTCAATTATTTTGTATTTTTTTAATCATTTTATGTATATATATAATAATATAATAAATATATACCACTTTTGTTATTGTGAACAAATTAACTTATCATTCAATCAAATGAATAATAAGTACAACTTTTTATTTTCATGTTTAAAGGTTTTTAAAAGAAAAAAATAAGAAAAAACATTACAAAATGTACCATCATATATTATATTTAATATGATATAATTGATGGATCACAAATTGAATGAAAAAGAATAAAAAGAATTATGGATTCAAAATAATTATATAAATTTTTTTTTTTTTTTCTTTTTTTTTTTTTTTTTTTTTTTCTTTTTGTTCGTTTGTTTGCTTGTCTGTTTGTTTGTTTGTTTGTTTGTTTGTTTGTTTTTCTTACGGATATGGAACACAATAATGATCCTTCCGCAGGTTCACCTACGGAAACCTTGTTACGACTTTTACTTCCTCTAAATAATCAAGTTCGGTCAACTTTTGCGAAACAACCGTGACACACGAGGCGTCACAGTGATCACGTCCGGAGACCTCACTAAATAATTCAATCGGTAGTAGCGACGGGCGGTATGTACAAAGGGCAGGGACTTAATCAATGCGAGTTAATAACTCGCACTTACTGGGAATTCCAAGTTCATGTGAACAGTTTCAGTTCACAATCCCAAGCATGAAAGTGGTTCAGCGGTTTACCCGGACCTCTCGGTCTAGGAAATACACGTTGATACTTTCATTGTAGCGCGCGTGCAGCCCAGGACATCTAAGGGCATCACAGACCTGTTATTGCTCAATCTCGTTACTGCTAGACGCAATTTGTCCATTTAAGAAGCTAGTGTCCTTATAATGGGACAAACCAACAGGTACGACTCCACTTATATAAACACATTCAAACACTTGTACATTCAAGATGTACGCATGAAAGAAGGCTATATAAGTTTCAACATCATAATCCTGAAAGCATCTATTTAATATATTTGAGTCTCGTTCGTTATCGGAATTAACCAGACAAATCACTCCACGAACTAAGAACGGCCATGCACCACCACCCATAGATTCGAGAAAGAGCTATCAATCTGTCTTACACGCTTATGTTCGGACCTGGTAAGTTTTCCCGTGTTGAGTCAAATTAAGCCGCAGGCTCCACTCCTGGTGGTGCCCTTCCGTCAATTCCTTTAAGTTTCAGCTTTGCAACCATACTTCCCCCGGAGCCCAAAAGCTTTGGTTTCCCGGGAAGCGACTGAGAGAGCCATAGTAGTAGCTACACCCAATTGCTAGCTGGCATCGTTTATGGTTAGAACTAGGGCGGTATCTGATCGCCTTCGAACCTCTAACTTTCGTTCTTGATTAATGAAAACATCTTTGGCAAATGCTTTCGCTTAAGTTAGTCTTACGACGGTCCAAGAATTTCACCTCTCGCGTCGTAATACTAATGCCCCCAAACTGCTTCTATTAATCATTACCTCTTGATCTAAAAACCAATGAAAGTAGAACAGAGGTCTTATTTCATTATTCCATGCACAAAATATTCAGGCATTTGGAGCCTGCTTTAAGCACTCTAATTTGTTCAAAGTAATTGTACCGGCCCACAACAACACTCGATGAAGAGCACTGAAGTAGGTTTAAATAGGAGGAATATATAAAAAATACATTGTATTAATTATATATAAGAACTCCACCGGTAATACGCTTACATACATAAGGTAATGTACATACCACAATATATAGTTGTACTACCCGTATGAAGCACAAATTCAACTACGAACGTTTTAACCGCAACAACTTTAATATACGCTATTGGAGCTGGAATTACCGCGGCTGCTGGCACCAGACTTGCCCTCCAATAGGTCCTTGTTAAAGGATTTAAAGTGTACTCATTCCAATTACAGGGCCTCGGATATGAGTCCTGTATTGTTATTTTTCGTCACTACCTCCCCGAACTGGGAGTGGGTAATTTACGCGCCTGCTGCCTTCCTTAGATGTGGTAGCCGTTTCTCAGGCTCCCTCTCCGGAATCGAACCCTGATTCCCCGTTACCCGTTGCAACCATGGTAGTCCTAGATACTACCATCAAAAGTTGATAGGGCAGACATTTGAAAGATCTGTCGTCGGTACGGGACCATACGATCTGCAAGTTATCTAGAGTTCAACCAATTTAACGATCAAATGATCGCTTGGTTTTAGTCTAATAAAAGCACACGTTCCATAAGGTCCGTGTTTATATTGCATGTATTAGCTCTAGAATTACCACAGTTATCCAAGTAACTGTTAACGATCTATGGAACCATAACTGATATAATGAGCCTTTTGCGGTTTCACTTTTAATTTGTTTGTACTTAGACATGCATGGCTTAATCTTTGAGACAAGCATATAACTACTGGCAGGATCAACCAGAATAATATTTTTATTTATATATTTTTCTTTGTTTTTCATATTTGAAAATTTCATAAATTACGGTGTATATAAAAAGTAAAGGGGCGACCCCCCTTTAGCTTTTCTTATCAAAATTCAAAAACCGTTTTTTATGAAAAAGAATTTTCGTTCTCTATATTATATATTTTATATAAAAATATAAGAACGATATTTCTTCTTAATATTTGCCAATTTTCAAATAATTTATCATTCTTAATAACATTTTACTTTTTTTTCAAATGCATTTTTAATGTAATAATTTCATATATTACATAATTTTTCTCTTTGAATTGAAATTAATAATTTCATAATTCTATTTTTTAATCATAAATATATATGATTGAAAAAATTTTCTCCTCTTTTCCTTTGTTTAAAATTTAATTTTTCTTATAAATTTTTGTTTTTCTTATTTTTTTCTCTTCATCATCTGTTTAATTTCCTGTATTTATACAAGAAACAAACAGTTGAGGATAATTTCTATGTAATGCTAGTATAGAATATAAAATTTTGAATTCAAAAATTTATTTCTATTTAAACTAACTATAGAAAACCAGGAATAAAATACAATAACACCAATATGCCATAACATGTTAGTATAGAATATAGATTCTTCATATATGTATATATATTCGAAAATTTTTTCTATTTAAACTAACGTATGGAAAACCAGGAATAAAATCATAATATTACCAGTTTAATATGGCTCAAATTCGAGTTTCATATAGTTATGATTCGATTTATATGCTTCAATATCATTGGTTAGTTAACTTTTGATATTTTCATATTATATCACATGCCTTCACCGTGAGTGTTTTTTGCCATGCACACCTCACATTGTCAAAAATGTATGGGAAAAATTCATTTCAATACATTTCAGTTTGATTTGAAATGTCTTTATTATATATTTTAGTGCCAATATGCCAAGGTTATATTCCATAACTCTTTATTTAAACTAACGTATGGAAAACCAGGCATAAAATCACAATATTACCAGTTTAATATGGCTCAAATTCGAGTTTCATATAGTTATGATTCGATTTATATGCTTCAATATCATTGGTTAGTTAACTTTTGATATTTTCATATTATATCACATGCCTTCACCGTGAGTGTTTTTTGCCATGCACACCTCACATTGTCAAAAATGTATGGGAAAAATTCATTTCAATACATTTCAGTTTGATTTGAAATGTCTTTATTATATATTTTAGTGCCAATATGCCAAGGTTATATTCCATAACTCTTTATTTAAACTAACGTATGGAAAACCAGGCATAAAATCACAATATTAACAGTTTAATATGGCTTAAATTCGAGTTTCATATAGTTATGATTCGATTTATATGCTTCAATATCATTGGTTAGTTAACTTTTGATATTTTCATATTATATTTCACATGCCTTCACCGTGAGTGTTTTTTGCCATGCACACCTCACATTGTCAAAAATGTATGGGAAAAATTCATTTCAATACATTTCAGTTTGACTTGAAATGTCTTTATTATATATTTTAATGGCAATATGCCAAGGTTATATTCCATAAAATGTTAGTATAGAATATAGATTCTTCATATATGTATATATATTCGAGAATTTTTTTCTATTTAAACTAACGTATGGAAAACCAGGCATAAAATCACAATATTACCAGTTTAATATGGCTCAAATTCGAGTTTCATATAGTTATGATTCGATTTATATGCTTCAATATCATTGGTTAGTTAACTTTTGATATTTTCATATTATATCACATGCCTTCACCGTGAGTGTTTTTTGCCATGCACACCTCACATTGTCAAAAATGTATGGGAAAAATTCATTTCAATACATTTCAGTTTGATTTGAAATGTCTTTATTATATATTTTAGTGCCAATATGCCAAGGTTATATTCCATAACTCTTTATTTAAACTAACGTATGGAAAACCAGGCATAAAATACAATATTACCAGTTTAATATGGCTTAAATTCGAGTTTCATATAGTTATGATTCGATTTATATGCTTCAATATCATTGGTTAGTTAACTTTTGATATTTTCATATTATATCACATGCCTTCACCGTGAGTGTTTTTTGCCATGCACACCTCACATTGTCAAAAATGTATGGGAAAAATTCATTTCAATACATTTCAGTTTGATTTGAAATGTCTTTATTATATATTTTAGTGCCAATATGCCAAGGTTATATTCCATAACTTTCTATTTAAACTAACGTATGGAAAACCAGGCATAAAATCACAATATTACCAGTTTAATATGGCTTAAATTCGAGTTTCATATAGTTATGATTCGATTTATATGTTTCAATATCATTGGTTAGTTAACTTTTGATATTTTCATATCATTTCACATGCCTTCACCGTGGTGTTTTTTGCCATGCACACCTCACATTGTCAAAAATGTATGGGGAAAATTCATTTCAATACATTTCAGTTTGATTTGAAATGTCTTTATTATATATTTTAGTGCCAATATGCCAAGGTTATATTCCATAACATGTTAGTATAGCTAATATGAATTCTTCATATATGTATATATATTCGAAAATTTTTTCTATTTAAACTAACGTATGGAAAAAACCAGGCATAAAATCACAATATTACCAGTTTAATATGGCTTAAATTCGAGTTTCATATAGTTATGATTCGATTTATATGCTTCAATATCATTGGTTAGTTAACTTTTGATATTTTCATATTATATCACATGCCTTCACCGTGAGTGTTTTTTGCCATGCACACCTCACATTGTCAAAAATGTATGGGAAAAATTCATTTCAATACATTTCAGTTTGATTTGAAATGTCTTTATTATATATTTTAGTGCCAATATGCCAAGGTTATATTCCATAACTCTTTATTTAAACTAACGTATGGAAAACCAGGCATAAAATCACAATATTACCAGTTTAATATGGCTTAAATTCGAGTTTCATATAGTTATGATTCGATTTATATGCTTCAATATCATTGGTTAGTTAACTTTTGATATTTTCATATTATATCACATGCCTTCACCGTGAGTGTTTTTTGCCATGCACACCTCACATTGTCAAAAATGTATGGGAAAAATTCATTTCAATACATTTCAGTTTGATTTGAAATGTCTTTATTATATATTTTAGTGCCAATATGCCAAGGTTATATTCCATAACTTTCTATTTAAACTAACGTATGGAAAACCAGGCATAAAATCACAATATTACCAGTTTAATATGGCTTAAATTCGAGTTTCATATAGTTATGATTCGATTTATATGCTTCAATATCATTGGTTAGTTAACTTTTGATATTTTCATATTATATCACATGCCTTCACCGTGAGTGTTTTTTGCCATGCACACCTCACATTGTCAAAAATGTATGGGAAAAATTCATTTCAATACATTTCAGTTTGATTTGAAATGTCTTTATTATATATTTTAGTGCCAATATGCCAAGGTTATATTCCATAACTTTCTATTTAAACTAACGTATGGAAAA
>NW_026562304.1:45000-48144 GCF_027943255.1 Anastrepha obliqua
CATGAGTTGTTAATTTAGGCACCGTAACATTACGTTTGGTTCATCCCACAGCGCCAGTTCTGCTTACCAAAAGTGGCCCACTGGGCACATTATATCATAACCTCAACCTTCATATCAAGAAAGGTGAGGTTCTTACCCATTTAAAGTTTGAGAATAGGTTAAAATCGTTTCGACCCTAAGGCCTCTAATCATTCGCTTTACCAGATAAGATTATTTTATATAATTTTTAAATGCACCAGCTATCCTGAGGGAAACTTCGGAGGGAACCAGCTACTAGATGGTTCGATTGGTCTTTCGCCCCTATACTCAATTCTGACAATCGATTTGCACGTCAGAACTGTTTCGGTCTTCCATCAGGGTTTCCCCTGACTTCAACCTGATCAAGTATAGTTCACCATCTTTCGGGTCACAGCATATATGCTCAAGGTACGCTCCAGTTAGAGGTATAAATAATAATAAATTATCATTATACATAACTATATGGAACGCCCCGGGATTGAATTAATTGACTATTTATTAAAAAATAGACTAAAAATTAATCCCATTATATTTAAGTTAAGTTAATTATGCCATTAAGTTTAATATAACTCAATGACTTGCACATATGTTAGACTCCTTGGTCCGTGTTTCAAGACGGGTCCCGAAGGTATCCTGAATCTTTCGCATTGTTAATCATATAAATGCATACAAATAATATTAATATCATAGATATTAAATTTTTTGTAAAATTCAAAAAATGAATTTTAGCATTATATATAATAAAATCTATCAACACTTTATCAAATCATTAGTATTTATTTTATGTTAATATGCTTAAAAAGCAAATTAATTTAAATAAACTTAATATCACCAATGATTCTTTTGATAAATACTTTATTATGTTAATAGATTACAATGTCCTTATATGAAAAAAATGCACATTATTTTTTTAATTATTTAATGATGAATTTTTCATAATGGATATTCAGGTTCATCGGGCTTAACCTCTAAGCAGTTTCACGTACTATTTAACTCTCTATTCAGAGTTCTTTTCAACTTTCCCTCACGGTACTTGTTTACTATCGGTCTCATGGTTATATTTAGTTTTAGATGGAGTTTACCACCCACTTAGTGCTGCACTATCAAGCAACACGACTCTTTGGAAATATCTTTCTAGTAATCATTAACGTTATACGGGCCTGGCACCCTCTATGGGTAAATGGCCTCATTTAAGAAGGACTTAAATCGTTAATTTCTCATACTAGATATTAAGATATTCCATACACTGCATCTCACATTTGACATATAGACAAAGTGACTTAGTGCTGAACTATTTTCTTTTCGCTCGCCGCTACTAAGAAAATCCTTGTTAGTTTCTTTTCCTCCCCTCATTAATATGCTTAAATTCAGGGGGTAATCCCATATGAGTTGAGGTTGTTTTAATATTCTTTTTTTATCTTCTCACAATTTAATAAAAAAAATTATATCATCTTTTCATCTCTATTTTTCTTTTCTCCTTTTATATATTGTAAATATATAAAAATAATAATAATGTAAAATGAGGCAATCCTAGAATAAAAAATTTAATTTTTATGCTAGACATTCCTCCTTTTAATTACATATATAAATTATTATTTTATATATATATATATAAATAATATGAAAATTTTTTGTAAAGAATACTTAGATTCAATATTTTCATCATTTCATTTTATTTGAGAGGATTTTTTTTTTAAAGAATATATAATAAATAAAATTCATTATATATCTTTATTTTTTTTGCTATTAATATTATGAATTATTTAAAATCCAATAATATACACATTTGCTTAAATTCAATTATTTTTATAAAAGAATAAGCAACTTATTTAGCATAGTCTTACAACCCTCAACCATATGTAGTCCAAGCAGTACTTTAAAATTGAATTTAATGTACATAACAGCATGGACTGCGATATGCGTTCAAAATGTCGATGTTCATGTGTCCTGCAGTTCACACGATGACGCACAGTTTGCTGCGTTCTTCATCGACCCATGAGCCAAGTGATCCACCGCTTAGAGTATTTTTTTATTTATTTTTATTTATAACAAATGTCAATTTTTTTTTGCATATATTAATTGAAAGAGTAAAATTAAATAATATTAATAATATATAAATTGATTTTCTTTCAATAATATATATCAAATATATTTAACTCTAAACATTTTTATTAAGTTGCGAATGTCTTAGTTCAACAATAATACAGTGGTGGTATTTATTATGATTCAATTATTTTGTATTTTTTTAATCATTTTATGTATATATATAATAATATAATAAATATATACCACTTTTGTTATTGTGAACAAATTAACTTATCATTCAATCAAATGAATAATAAGTACAACTTTTTATTTTCATGTTTAAAGGTTTTTAAAAGAAAAAAAATAAGAAAAAACATTACAAAATGTACCATCATATATTATATTTAATATGATATAATTGATGGATCACAAATTGAATGAAAAAGAATAAAAAGAATTATGGATTCAAAATAATTATATAAATTTTTTTTTTTTTTTCTTTTTTTTTTTTTTTTTTTTTTCTTTTTGTTCGTTTGTTTGCTTGTCTGTTTGTTTGTTTGTTTGTTTGTTTGTTTGTTTTTCTTACGGATATGGAACACAATAATGATCCTTCCGCAGGTTCACCTACGGAAACCTTGTTACGACTTTTACTTCCTCTAAATAATCAAGTTCGGTCAACTTTTGCGAAACAACCGTGACACACGAGGCGTCACAGTGATCACGTCCGGAGACCTCACTAAATAATTCAATCGGTAGTAGCGACGGGCGGTGTGTACAAAGGGCAGGGACTTAATCAATGCGAGTTAATAACTCGCACTTACTGGGAATTCCAAGTTCATGTGAACAGTTTCAGTTCACAATCCCAAGCATGAAAGTGGTTCAGCGGTTTACCCGGACCTCTCGGTCTAGGAAATACACGTTGATACTTTCATTGTAGCGCGCGTGCAGCCCAGGACATCTAAGGGCATCACAGACCTGTTATTGCTCAATCTCGTTACTGCTAGACGCAATTTGTCCATTTAAGAAGCTAGTGTCCTTATAATGGGACAAACCAACAGGTACGACTCCACTTATATAAACACATTCAAACACTTGTACATT
>NW_026562305.1:15000-17500 GCF_027943255.1 Anastrepha obliqua
ATATCATAACCTCAACCTTCATATCAAGAAAGGTGAGGTTCTTACCCATTTAAAGTTTGAGAATAGGTTAAAATCGTTTCGACCCTAAGGCCTCTAATCATTCGCTTTACCAGATAAGATTATTTTATATAATTTTTAAATGCACCAGCTATCCTGAGGGAAACTTCGGAGGGAACCAGCTACTAGATGGTTCGATTGGTCTTTCGCCCCTATACTCAATTCTGACAATCGATTTGCACGTCAGAACTGTTTCGGTCTTCCATCAGGGTTTCCCCTGACTTCAACCTGATCAAGTATAGTTCACCATCTTTCGGGTCACAGCATATATGCTCAAGGTACGCTCCAGTTAGAGGTATAAATAATAATAAATTATCATTATACATAACTATATGGAACGCCCCGGGATTGAATTAATTGACTATTTATTAAAAAATAGACTAAAAATTAATCCCATTATATTTAAGTTAAGTTAATTATGCCATTAAGTTTAATATAACTCAATGACTTGCACATATGTTAGACTCCTTGGTCCGTGTTTCAAGACGGGTCCCGAAGGTATCCTGAATCTTTCGCATTGTTAATCATATAAATGCATACAAATAAATATTAATATCATAGATATTAAATTTTTTGTAAAATTCAAAAAATGAATTTTAGCATTATATATAATAAAATCTATCAACACTTTATCAAATCATTAGTATTTATTTTATGTTAATATGCTTAAAAAGCAAATTAATTTAAATAAACTTAATATCACCAATGATCTTTTGATAAATACTTTATTATGTTAATAGATTACAATGTCCTTATATGAAAAAAATGCACATTATTTTTTTAATTATTTAATGATGAATTTTTCATAATGGATATTCAGGTTCATCGGGCTTAACCTCTAAGCAGTTTCACGTACTATTTAACTCTCTATTCAGAGTTCTTTTCAACTTTCCCTCACGGTACTTGTTTACTATCGGTCTCATGGTTATATTTAGTTTTAGATGGAGTTTACCACCCACTTAGTGCTGCACTATCAAGCAACACGACTCTTTGGAAATATCTTTCTAGTAATCATTAACGTTATACGGGCCTGGCACCCTCTATGGGTAAATGGCCTCATTTAAGAAGGACTTAAATCGTTAATTTCTCATACTAGATATTAAGATATTCCATACACTGCATCTCACATTTGACATATAGACAAAGTGACTTAGTGCTGAACTATTTTCTTTTCGCTCGCCGCTACTAAGAAAATCCTTGTTAGTTTCTTTTCCTCCCCTCATTAATATGCTTAAATTCAGGGGGTAATCCCATATGAGTTGAGGTTGTTTTAATATTCTTTTTTTATCTTCTCACAATTTAATAAAAAAATTATATCATCTTTTCATCTCTATTTTTCTTTTCTCCTTTTATATATTGTAAATATATAAAAATAATAATAATGTAAAATGAGGCAATCCTAGAATAAAAAATTTAATTTTTATGCTAGACATTCCTCCTTTTAATTACATATATAAATTATTATTTTATATATATATATAAATAATATGAAAATTTTTTGTAAAGAATACTTAGATTCAATATTTTCATCATTTCATTTTATTTGAGAGGATTTTTTTTTTAAAGAATATATAATAAATAAAATTCATTATATATCTTTATTTTTTTTGCTATTAATATTATGAATTATTTAAAATCCAATAATATACACATTTGCTTAAATTCAATTATTTTTATAAAAGAATAAGCAACTTATTTAGCATAGTCTTACAACCCTCAACCATATGTAGTCCAAGCAGTACTTTAAAATTGAATTTAATGTACATAACAGCATGGACTGCGATATGCGTTCAAAATGTCGATGTTCATGTGTCCTGCAGTTCACACGATGACGCACAGTTTGCTGCGTTCTTCATCGACCCATGAGCCAAGTGATCCACCGCTTAGAGTATTTTTTTATTTATTTTTATTTATAACAAATGTCAATTTTTTTTTGCATATATTAATTGAAAGAGTAAAATTAAATAATATTAATAATATATAAATTGATTTTCTTTCAATAATATATATCAAATATATTTAACTCTAAACATTTTTATTAAGTTGCGAATGTCTTAGTTCAACAATAATACAGTGGTGGTATTTATTATGATTCAATTATTTTGTATTTTTTTAATCATTTTATGTATATATAATAATATAATAAATATATACCACTTTTGTTATTGTGAACAAATTAACTTATCATTCAATCAAATGAATAATAAGTACAACTTTTTATTTTCATGTTTAAAGGTTTTTAAAAGAAAAAAATAAGAAAAAACATTACAAAATGTACCATCATATATTATATTTAATATGATATAATTGATGGATCACAAATTGAATGAAAAAGAATAAAAAGAATTATGGATTCAAAATAATTATATAAATTTTTTTTTTTTTCTTTTTTTTTTTTTTTTTTTTTTTTCTTTTTGTTCGTTTGTTTGCTTGTCTGTTTGTT
>NW_026562305.1:20000-22500 GCF_027943255.1 Anastrepha obliqua
AACAAACAGTTGAGGATAATTTCTATGTAATGCTAGTATAGAATATAAAATTTTGAATTCAAAAATTTATTTCTATTTAAACTAACTATAGAAAACCAGGAATAAAATACAATAACACCAATATGCCATAACATGTTAGTATAGAATATAGATTCTTCATATATGTATATATATTCGAAAATTTTTTCTATTTAAACTAACGTATGGAAAACCAGGAATAAAATCATAATATTACCAGTTTAATATGGCTCAAATTCGAGTTTCATATAGTTATGATTCGATTTATATGCTTCAATATCATTGGTTAGTTAACTTTTGATATTTTCATATTATATCACATGCCTTCACCGTGAGTGTTTTTTGCCATGCACACCTCACATTGTCAAAAATGTATGGGAAAAATTCATTTCAATACATTTCAGTTTGATTTGAAATGTCTTTATTATATATTTTAGTGCCAATATGCCAAGGTTATATTCCATAACATGTTAGTATTAGAATATAGATTCTTCATATATGTATATATATTCGAAAATTTTTTCTATTTAAACTAACGTATGGAAAACCAGGCATAAAATCACAATATTACCAGTTTAATATGGCTTAAATTCGAGTTTCATATAGTTATGATTCGATTTATATGCTTCAATATCATTGGTTAGTTAACTTTTGATATTTTCATATTATATCACATGCCTTCACCGTGAGTGTTTTTTGCCATGCACACCTCACATTGTCAAAAATGTATGGGAAAAATTCATTTCAATACATTTCAGTTTGATTTGAAATGTCTTTATTATATATTTTAGTGCCAATATGCCAAGGTTATATTCCATAACATGTTAGTATTAGAATATAGATTCTTCATATATGTATATATATTCGAAAATTTTTTCTATTTAAACTAACGTATGGAAAACCAGGCATAAAATCACAATATTACCAGTTTAATATGGCTTAAATTCGAGTTTCATATAGTTATGATTCGATTTATATGCTTCAATATCATTGGTTAGTTAACTTTTGATATTTTCATATTATATCACATGCCTTCACCGTGAGTGTTTTTTGCCATGCACACCTCACATTGTCAAAAATGTATGGGAAAAATTCATTTCAATACATTTCAGTTTGATTTGAAATGTCTTTATTATATATTTTAGTGCCAATATGCCAAGGTTATATTCCATAACTCTCTATTTTAACTAACGTATGGAAAACCAGGCATAAAATCACAATATTACCAGTTTAATATGGCTTAAATTCGAGTTTCATATAGTTATGATTCGATTTATATGCTTCAATATCATTGGTTAGTTAACTTTTGATATTTTCATATTATATCACATGCCTTCACCGTGAGTGTTTTTTGCCATGCACACCTCACATTGTCAAAAATGTATGGGAAAAATTCATTTCAATACATTTCAGTTTGATTTGAAATGTCTTTATTATATATTTTAGTGCCAATATGCCAAGGTTATATTCCATAACTCTCTATTTTAACTAACGTATGGAAAACCAGGCATAAAATCACAATATTACCAGTTTAATATGGCTTAAATTCGAGTTTCATATAGTTATGATTCGATTTATATGCTTCAATATCATTGGTTAGTTAACTTTTGATATTTTCATATTATATCACATGCCTTCACCGTGAGTGTTTTTTGCCATGCACACCTCACATTGTCAAAAATGTATGGGAAAAATTCATTTCAATACATTTCAGTTTGATTTGAAATGTCTTTATTATATATTTTAGTGCCAATATGCCAAGGTTATATTCCATAACTCTCTATTTAAACTAACGTATGGAAAACCAGGCATAAAATCACAATATTACCAGTTTAATATGGCTCAAATTCGAGTTTCATATAGTTATGATTCGATTTATATGCTTCAATATCATTGGTTAGTTAACTTTTGATATTTTCATATTATATCACATGCCTTCACCGTGAGTGTTTTTTGCCATGCACACCTCACATTGTCAAAAATGTATGGGAAAAATTCATTTCAATACATTTCAGTTTGATTTGAAATGTCTTTATTATATATTTTAGTGCCAATATGCCAAGGTTATATTCCATAACTCTCTATTTAAACTAACGTATGGAAAACCAGGCATAAAATCACAATATTACCAGTTTAATATGGCTCAAATTCGAGTTTCATATAGTTATGATTCGATTTATATGCTTCAATATCATTGGTTAGTTAACTTTTGATATTTTCATATTATATCACATGCCTTCACCGTGAGTGTTTTTTGCCATGCACACCTCACATTGTCAAAAATGTATGGGAAAAATTCATTTCAATACATTTCAGTTTGATTTGAAATGTCTTTATTATATATTTTAGTGCCAATATGCCAAGGTTATATTCCATAACTTTCTATTTAAACTAACGTATGGAAAACCAGGCATAAAATCACAATATTACCAGTTTAATATGGCTTAAATTCGAGTTTCATATAGTTATGATTCGATTTATA
>NW_026562305.1:37500-40494 GCF_027943255.1 Anastrepha obliqua
TAGCGGCTCCATGCAGGCTTACGCCAAACACTTCTAAGCACACTATTGTACCCTCCTACTCACTAAAGTTTCAAAATTTATAAATCAATCGAAATTGTTTTATAAATCATCTACTTTAGCGGTAATGTATAGGTATACAACTTAAGCGCCATCCATTTTAAGGGCTAGTTGCTTCGGCAGGTGAGTTGTTACACACTCCTTAGCGGATTACGACTTCCATGTCCACCGTCCTGCTGTTTTAAGCAACCAACGCCTTTCATGGTATCTGCATGAGTTGTTAATTTAGGCACCGTAACATTACGTTTGGTTCATCCCACAGCGCCAGTTCTGCTTACCAAAAGTGGCCCACTGGGCACATTATATCATAACCTCAACCTTCATATCAAGAAAGGTGAGGTTCTTACCCATTTAAAGTTTGAGAATAGGTTAAAATCGTTTCGACCCTAAGGCCTCTAATCATTCGCTTTACCAGATAAGATTATTTTATATAATTTTTAAATGCACCAGCTATCCTGAGGGAAACTTCGGAAGGGAACCAGCTACTAGATGGTTCGATTGGTCTTTCGCCCCTATACTCAATTCTGACAATCGATTTGCACGTCAGAACTGTTTCGGTCTTCCATCAGGGTTTCCCCTGACTTCAACCTGATCAAGTATAGTTCACCATCTTTCGGGTCACAGCATATATGCTCAAGGTACGCTCCAGTTAGAGGTATAAATAATAATAAATTATCATTATACATAACTATATGGAACGCCCCGGGATTGAATTAATTGACTATTTATTAAAAAATAGACTAAAAATTTAATCCCATTATATTTAAGTTAAGTTAATTATGCCATTAAGTTTAATATAACTCAATGACTTGCACATATGTTAGACTCCTTGGTCGTGTTTCAAGACGGGTCCCGAAGGTATCCTGAATCTTTCGCATTGTTAATCATATAAATGCATACAAATAATATTAATATCATAGATATTAAATTTTTTGTAAAATTCAAAAAATGAATTTTAGCATTATATATAATAAAATCTATCAACACTTTATCAAATCATTAGTATTTATTTTATGTTAATATGCTTAAAAAGCAAATTAATTTAAATAAACTTAATATCACCAATGATCTTTTGATAAATACTTTATTATGTTAATAGATTACAATGTCCTTATATGAAAAAAATGCACATTATTTTTTTAATTATTTAATGATGAATTTTTCATAATGGATATTCAGGTTCATCGGGCTTAACCTCTAAGCAGTTTCACGTACTATTTAACTCTCTATTCAGAGTTCTTTTCAACTTTCCCTCACGGTACTTGTTTACTATCGGTCTCATGGTTATATTTAGTTTTAGATGGAGTTTACCACCCACTTAGTGCTGCACTATCAAGCAACACGACTCTTTGGAAATATCTTTCTAGTAATCATTAACGTTATACGGGCCTGGCACCCTCTATGGGTAAATGGCCTCATTTAAGAAGGACTTAAATCGTTAATTTCTCATACTAGATATTAAGATATTCCATACACTGCATCTCACATTTGACATATAGACAAAGTGACTTAGTGCTGAACTATTTTCTTTTCGCTCGCCGCTACTAAGAAAATCCTTGTTAGTTTCTTTTCCTCCCCTCATTAATATGCTTAAATTCAGGGGGTAATCCCATATGAGTTGAGGTTGTTTTAATATTCTTTTTTTATCTTCTCACAATTTAATAAAAAAATTATATCATCTTTTCATCTCTATTTTTCTTTTCTCCTTTTATATATTGTAAATATATAAAAATAATAATAATGTAAAATGAGGCAATCCTAGAATAAAAAATTTTATTTTTATGCTAGACATTCCTCCTTTTAATTACATATATAAATTATTATTTTATATATATATATAAATAATATGAAAATTTTTTTGTAAAGAATACTTAGATTCAATATTTTCATCATTTCATTTTATTTGAGAGGATTTTTTTTTTTAAAGAATAATATAATAAATAAAATTCATTATATATCTTTATTTTTTTTGCTATTAATATTATGAATTATTAAAATCCAATAATATACACATTTGCTTAAATTCAATTATTTTTATAAAAGAATAAGCAACTTATTTAGCATAGTCTTACAACCCTCAACCATATGTAGTCCAAGCAGTACTTTAAAATTGAATTTAATGTACATAACAGCATGGACTGCGATATGCGTCAAAATGTCGATGTTCATGTGTCCTGCAGTTCACACGATGACGCACAGTTTGCTGCGTTCTTCATCGACCCATGAGCCAAGTGATCCACCGCTTAGAGTATTTTTTTTATTTATTTTTATTTATAACAAATGTCAATTTTTTTTTTGCATATATTAATTGAAAGAGTAAAATTAAATAATATTAATAATATATAAATTGATTTTCTTTCAATAATATATATCAAATATATTTAACTCTAAACATTTTTATTAAGTTGCGAATGTCTTAGTTCAACAATAATACAGTGGTGGTATTTATTATGATTCAATTATTTTGTATTTTTTTAATCATTTTATGTATATATAATAATATAATAAATATATACCACTTTTGTTATTGTGAACAAATTAACTTATCATTCAATCAAATGAATAATAAGTACAACTTTTTATTTTCATGTTTAAAGGTTTTTAAAAGAAAAAAATAAGAAAAAACATTACAAAATGTACCATCATATATTATATTTAATATGATATAATTGATGGATCACAAATTGAATGAAAAAGAATAAAAAGAATTATGGATTCAAAATAATTATATAAATTTTTTTTTTTTTTCTTTTTTTTTTTTTTTTTTTTTTTTCTTTTTGTTCGTTTGTTTGCTTGTCTGTTTGTTTGTTTGTTTGTTTGTTTTTCTTACGGATATGGAACACAATAATGATCCTTCCGCAGGTTCACCTACGGAAACCTTGTTACGACTTTTACTTCCTCTAAATAATCAAGTTCGGTCAACTTTTGCGAAAACAA
>NW_026562306.1:0-58180 GCF_027943255.1 Anastrepha obliqua
ACAAAATGTCAGAAAAAAGCCTTTCTGACTCGAATTTTTCTGAACATTTTTGGCGGTAAAAGTCCCATAGTTCCCTCAATTCTGCTCCGATTTCGCTGAAACTTTCATTAAAAAATAGATAAGACTCTCCTCTTTCCAACAATGTACACTTCTTTGGCAATTGGTTGGAAATTGGATGTAAAACAATCAGAAAATATCACATAAAAGCCTCATTGACTCGAATTTTTTTGAAACTTTTGTTGGCGGTAAAAGTCGCATAGTTCCCTCAATTCTGCTCCGATTTCGCTGAAACTTTCATTAAAAGTTAGATAAGATTCTCTTCTTTCCAACAATGTACACTTCTTTGGCAATTGGTTGGAAATTGGATGTAAAACAATCAGAAAATGTCACATAAAAGCCTCATTGACTCGAATTTTTTTGAAACTTTTTTTGGCGGTAAAAGTCCCATAGTTCCCTCAATTCTGCTCCGATTTCGCTGAAACTTTCATTAGAAGTTAGATAAGACTCTCCTCTTTCCAACAATGTACACTTCTTTGGCAATTTGTTGGAAATTGGATGTAAAACAATCACAAAATGTCAGAAAAAAGCCTTTCTGACTCGAATTTTTCTGAACATTTTTGGCGGTAAAAGTCGCATAGTTCCCTCAATTCTGCTCCGATTTCGCTGAAACTTTCATTAAAAGTTAGATAAGATTCTCTTCTTTCCAACAGTGTACACTTCTTTGGCAATTGGTTGGAAATTGGATGTAAAACAATCAGAAAATGTCACATAAAAGCCTCATTGACTCGAATTTTTTTGAAACTTTTTTTGGCGGTAAAAGTCCCATAGTTCCCTCAATTCTGCTCCGATTTCGCTGAAACTTTCATTAGAAGTTAGATAAGACTCTCCTCTTTCCAACAATGTACACTTCTTTGGCAATTGGTTGGAAATTGGATGTAAAACAATCAGAAAATGTCACATAAAAGCCTCATTGACTCGAATTTTTTTGAAACTTTTTTTGGCGGTAAAAGTCGCATAGTTCCCTCAATTCTGCTCCGATTTCGTTGAAACTTTCATTAGAAGTTAGATAAGATTCTCCTCTTTCCAACAATGTACACTTCTTTGGCAATTTGTTGGAAATTGGATGTAAAACAATCACAAAATGTCAGAAAAAAGCCTTTCTGACTCGAATTTTTCTGAACATTTTTGGCGGTAAAAGTCGCATAGTTCCCTCAATTCTGCTCCGATTTCGCTGAAACTTTCATTAAAAGTTAGATAAGATTCTCTTCTTTCCAACAATGTACACTTCTTTGGCAATTGGTTGGAAATTGGATGTAAAACAATCAGAAAATGTCACATAAAAGCCTCATTGACTTGAATTTTTTTGAAACTTTTTTTGGCGGTAAAAGTCCCATAGTTCCCTCAATTCTGCTCCGATTTCGCTGAAACTTTCATTAAAAGTTAGATAAGATTCTCTTCTTTCCAACAATGTACACTTCTTTGGCAATTGGTTGGAAATTGGATGTAAAACAATCAGAAAATGTCACATAAAAGCCTCATTGACTTGAATTTTTTTGAAACTTTTTTTGGCGGTAAAAGTCCCATAGTTCCCTCAATTCTGCTCCGATTTCGCTGAAACTTTCATTAAAAGTTAGATAAGACTCTCCTCTTTCCAACAATGTACACTTCTTTGGCAATTGGTTGGAAATTGGATGTAAACCAATCACAAAATGTCAGAAAAAAGCCTTTCCGACTCGAATTTTTCTGAACATTTTTGGCGGTAAAAGTCGCATAGTTCCCTCAATTCTGCTCCGATTTCGCTGAAACTTTCATTAAAAGTTAGATAAGACTCTCCTCTTTCCAACAATGTACACTTCTTTGGCAATTGGTTGGAAATTGGATGTGAAACAATCAGAAAATGTCACATAAAAGCCTTTCCGACTCGAATTTTTTTGAAACTTTTTTTGGCGGTAAAAGTCCCATAGTTCCCTCAATTCTGCTTTGATTTCGGTGAAACTTTCATTAAAAGTTAGATAAGACTCTCCTCTTTCCAACAATGTACACTTCTTTGGCAATTTGTTGGAAATTGGATGTAAAACAATCACAAAATGTCAGAAAAAAGCCTTTCTGACTCGAATTTTTCTGAACATTTTTGGCGGTAAAAGTCCCATAGTTCCCTCAATTCTGCTCCGATTTCGCTGAAACTTTCATTAAAAGTTAGATAAGACTCTCCTCTTTCCAACAATGTACACTTCTTTGGCAATTGGTTGGAAATTGGATGTAAAACAATCACAAAATGTCAGAAAAAAGCCTTTCTGACTCGAATTTTTCTGAACATTTTTGGCGGTAAAAGTCCCATAGTTCCCTCAATTCCCAACAATGTACACTTCTTTGGCAATTGGTTGGAAATTGGATGTAAAACAATCACAAAATGTCAGAAAAAAGCCTTTCTGACTCGAATTTTTCTGAACATTTTTGGCGGTAAAAGTCCCATAGTTCCCTCAATTCTGCTCCGATTTCGCTGAAACTTTCATTAAAAGTTAGATAAGACTCTCCTCTTTCCAACAATGTACACTTCTTTGGCAATTTGTTGGAAATTGGATGTAAAACAATCACAAAATGTCAGAAAAAAGCCTTTCCGACTCGAATTTTTCTGAACATTTTTGGCGGTAAAAGTCGCATAGTTCCCTCAATTCTGCTCCGATTTCGCTGAAACTTTCATTAAAAGTTAGATAAGATTTTCCTCTTTCCAACAATGTACACCTCTTTGGCAATTTGTTGGAAATTGGATGTAAAACAATCACAAAATGTCAGAAAAAAGCCTTTCTGACTCGAATTTTTCTGAACATTTTTGGCGGTAAAAGTCGCATAGTTCCCTCAATTCTGCTCCGATTTCGCTGAAACTTTCATTAAAAGTTAGATAAGACTCTCCTCTTTCCAACAATGTACACTTCTTTGGCAATTGGTTGGAAATTGGATGTAAAACAATCAGAAAATGTCACATAAAAGCCTCATTGACTCGAATTTTTTTGAAACTTTTTTTTGGCGGTAAAAGTCGCATAGTTCCCTCAATTCTGCTCCGATTTCGTTGAAACTTTCATTAGAAGTTAGATAAGATTCTCCTCTTTCCAAAAATGTACACTTCTTTGGCAATTTGTTGGAAATTGGATGTAAAACAATCACAAAATGTCAGAAAAAAGCCTTTCTGACTCGAATTTTTCTGAACATTTTTGGCGGTAAAAGTCCCATAGTTCCCTCAATTCTGCTCCGATTTCGCTGAAACTTTCATTAAAAGTTAGATAAGACTCTCCTCTTTCCAACAATGTACACTTCTTTGGCAATTGGTTGGAAATTGGATGTAAAACAATCACAAAATGTCACATAAAAGCCTTTCCGACTCGAATTTTTTTGAAACTTTTTTTGGCGGTAAAAGTCCCATAGTTCCCTCAATTCCCAACAATGTACACTTCTTTGGCAATTGGTTGGAAATTGGATGTAAAACAATCACAAAATGTCAGAAAAAAGCCTTTCCGACTCGAATTTTTCTGAACATTTTTGGCGGTAAAAGTCGCATAGTTCCCTCAATTCTGCTCCGATTTCGCTGAAACTTTCATTAAAAGTTAGATAAGATTCTCCTCTTTCCAACAATGTACACTTCTTTGGCAATTTGTTGGAAATTGGATGTAAAACAATCACAAAATGTCAGAAAAAAGCCTTTCTGACTCGAATTTTTCTGAACATTTTTGGCGGTAAAAGTCCCATAGTTCCCTCAATTCTGCTCCGATTTCGCTGAAACTTTCATTAAAAGTTAGATAAGACTCTCCTCTTTCCAACAATGTACACTTCTTTTGCAATTGGTTGGAAATTGGATGTAAAACAATCAGAAAATGTCACATAAAAGCCTCATTGACTCGAATTTTTTGAAACTTTTTTTGGCGGTAAAAGTCGCATAGTTCCCTCAATTCTGCTCCGATTTCGTTGAAACTTTCATTAGAAGTTAGATAAGATTCTCTTCTTTCCAACAATGTACACTTCTTTGGCAATTTGTTGGAAATTGGATGTAAAACAATCACAAAATGTCAGAAAAAAGCCTTTCTGACTCGAATTTTTCTGAACATTTTTGGCGGTAAAAGTCCCATAGTTCCCTCAATTCTGCTCCGATTTCGCTGAAACTTTCATTGAAAGTTAGATAAGATTCTCTTCTTTCCAACAATGTACATTTCTTTGGCAATTGGTTGGAAATTGGATGTGAAACAATCACAAAATGTCACATAAAAGCCTCATTGACTCGAATTTTTTTGAAACTTTTTTTGGCGGTAAAAGTCCCATAGTTCCCTCAATTCTGCTCCGATTTCGCTGAAACTTTCATTAAAAGTTAGATAAGACTCTCCTCTTTCCAACAATGTACACTTCTTTGGCAATTGGTTGGAAATTGGATGTAAAACAATCAGAAAATGTCACATAAAAGCCTCATTGACTCGAATTTTTTTGAAACTTTTTTTGGCGGTAAAAGTCGCATAGTTCCCTCAATTCTGCTCCGATTTCGCTGAAACTTTCATTAAAAGTTAGATAAGATTCTCCTCTTTCCAACAATGTACACTTCTTTGGCAATTGGTTGGAAATTGGATGTAAAACAATCACAAAATGTCAGAAAAAAGCCTTTCTGACTCGAATTTTTCTGAACATTTTTGGCGGTAAAAGTCGCATAGTTCCCTCACTTCTGCTCCGATTTCGCTGAAACTTTCATTAAAAGTTAGATAAGACTCTCCTCTTTCCAACAATGTACACTTCTTTGGCAATTGGTTGGAAATTGGATGTAAAACAATCACAAAATGTCAGAAAAAAGCCTTTCTGACTCGAATTTTTCTGAACATTTTTGGCGGTAAAAGTCCCATAGTTCCCTCAATTCTGCTCCGATTTCGCTGAAACTTTCATTAAAAAATAGATAAGACTCTCCTCTTTCCAACAATGTACACTTCTTTGGCAATTGGTTGGAAATTGGATGTAAAACAATCAGAAAATATCACATAAAAGCCTCATTGACTCGAATTTTTTTGAAACTTTTGTTGGCGGTAAAAGTCGCATAGTTCCCTCAATTCTGCTCCGATTTCGCTGAAACTTTCATTAAAAGTTAGATAAGATTCTCTTCTTTCCAACAATGTACACTTCTTTGGCAATTGGTTGGAAATTGGATGTAAAACAATCAGAAAATGTCACATAAAAGCCTCATTGACTCGAATTTTTTTGAAACTTTTTTTGGCGGTAAAAGTCCCATAGTTCCCTCAATTCTGCTCCGATTTCGCTGAAACTTTCATTAGAAGTTAGATAAGACTCTCCTCTTTCCAACAATGTACACTTCTTTGGCAATTTGTTGGAAATTGGATGTAAAACAATCACAAAATGTCAGAAAAAAGCCTTTCTGACTCGAATTTTTCTGAACATTTTTGGCGGTAAAAGTCGCATAGTTCCCTCAATTCTGCTCCGATTTCGCTGAAACTTTCATTAAAAGTTAGATAAGATTCTCTTCTTTCCAACAGTGTACACTTCTTTGGCAATTGGTTGGAAATTGGATGTAAAACAATCAGAAAATGTCACATAAAAGCCTCATTGACTCGAATTTTTTTGAAACTTTTTTTGGCGGTAAAAGTCCCATAGTTCCCTCAATTCTGCTCCGATTTCGCTGAAACTTTCATTAGAAGTTAGATAAGACTCTCCTCTTTCCAACAATGTACACTTCTTTGGCAATTGGTTGGAAATTGGATGTAAAACAATCAGAAAATGTCACATAAAAGCCTCATTGACTCGAATTTTTTTGAAACTTTTTTTGGCGGTAAAAGTCGCATAGTTCCCTCAATTCTGCTCCGATTTCGCTGAAACTTTCATTAAAAGTTAGATAAGATTCTCCTCTTTCCAACAATGTACACTTCTTTGGCAATTTGTTGGAAATTGGATGTAAAACAATCACAAAATGTCAGAAAAAAGCCTTTCTGACTCGAATTTTTCTGAACATTTTTGGCGGTAAAAGTCGCATAGTTCCCTCAATTCTGCTCCGATTTCGCTGAAACTTTCATTAAAAAGTTAGATAAGATTCTCTTCTTTCCAACAATGTACACTTCTTTGGCAATTGGTTGGAAATTGGATGTAAAACAATCAGAAAATGTCACATAAAAGCCTCATTGACTTGAATTTTTTTGAAACTTTTTTTGGCGGTAAAAGTCCCATAGTTCCCTCAATTCTGCTCCGATTTCGCTGAAACTTTCATTAAAAGTTAGATAAGATTCTCTTCTTTCCAACAATGTACACTTCTTTGGCAATTGGTTGGAAATTGGATGTAAAACAATCAGAAAATGTCACATAAAAGCCTCATTGACTTGAATTTTTTTGAAACTTTTTTTGGCGGTAAAAGTCCCATAGTTCCCTCAATTCTGCTCCGATTTCGCTGAAACTTTCATTAAAAGTTAGATAAGACTCTCCTCTTTCAACAATGTACACTTCTTTGGCAATTGGTTGGAAATTGGATGTAAACCAATCACAAAATGTCAGAAAAAAGCCTTTCCGACTCGAATTTTTCTGAACATTTTTGGCGGTAAAAGTCGCATAGTTCCCTCAATTCTGCTCCGATTTCGCTGAAACTTTCATTAAAAGTTAGATAAGACTCTCCTCTTTCCAACAATGTACACTTCTTTGGCAATTGGTTGGAAATTGGATGTGAAACAATCAGAAAATGTCACATAAAAGCCTTTCCGACTCGAATTTTTTTGAAACTTTTTTTGGCGGTAAAAGTCCCATAGTTCCCTCAATTCTGCTTTGATTTCGGTGAAACTTTCATTAAAAGTTAGATAAGACTCTCCTCTTTCCAACAATGTACACTTCTTTGGCAATTTGTTGGAAATTGGATGTAAAACAATCACAAAATGTCAGAAAAAAGCCTTTCTGACTCGAATTTTTCTGAACATTTTTGGCGGTAAAAGTCCCATAGTTCCCTCAATTCTGCTCCGATTTCGCTGAAACTTTCATTAAAAGTTAGATAAGACTCTCCTCTTTCCAACAATGTACACTTCTTTGGCAATTGGTTGGAAATTGGATGTAAAACAATCACAAAATGTCAGAAAAAAGCCTTTCTGACTCGAATTTTTCTGAACATTTTTGGCGGTAAAAGTCCCATAGTTCCCTCAATTCCCAACAATGTACACTTCTTTGGCAATTGGTTGGAAATTGGATGTAAAACAATCACAAAATGTCAGAAAAAAGCCTTTCTGACTCGAATTTTTCTGAACATTTTTGGCGGTAAAAGTCCCATAGTTCCCTCAATTCTGCTCCGATTTCGCTGAAACTTTCATTAAAAGTTAGATAAGACTCTCCTCTTTCCAACAATGTACACTTCTTTGGCAATTTGTTGGAAATTGGATGTAAAACAATCACAAAATGTCAGAAAAAAGCCTTTCCGACTCGAATTTTTCTGAACATTTTTGGCGGTAAAAGTCGCATAGTTCCCTCAATTCTGCTCCGATTTCGCTGAAACTTTCATTAAAAGTTAGATAAGATTTTCCTCTTTCCAACAATGTACACCTCTTTGGCAATTTGTTGGAAATTGGATGTAAAACAATCACAAAATGTCAGAAAAAAGCCTTTCTGACTCGAATTTTTCTGAACATTTTTGGCGGTAAAAGTCGCATAGTTCCCTCAATTCTGCTCCGATTTCGCTGAAACTTTCATTAAAAGTTAGATAAGACTCTCCTCTTTCCAACAATGTACACTTCTTTGGCAATTGGTTGGAAATTGGATGTAAAACAATCAGAAAATGTCACATAAAAGCCTCATTGACTCGAATTTTTTTGAAACTTTTTTTGGCGGTAAAAGTCGCATAGTTCCCTCAATTCTGCTCCGATTTCGTTGAAACTTTCATTAGAAGTTAGATAAGATTCTCCTCTTTCCAAAAATGTACACTTCTTTGGCAATTTGTTGGAAATTGGATGTAAAACAATCACAAAATGTCAGAAAAAAGCCTTTCTGACTCGAATTTTTCTGAACATTTTTGGCGGTAAAAGTCCCATAGTTCCCTCAATTCTGCTCCGATTTCGCTGAAACTTTCATTAAAAGTTAGATAAGACTCTCCTCTTTCCAACAATGTACACTTCTTTGGCAATTGGTTGGAAATTGGATGTAAAACAATCACAAAATGTCACATAAAAGCCTTTCCGACTCGAATTTTTTTGAAACTTTTTTTGGCGGTAAAAGTCCCATAGTTCCCTCAATTCCCAACAATGTACACTTCTTTGGCAATTGGTTGGAAATTGGATGTAAAACAATCACAAAATGTCAGAAAAAAGCCTTTCCGACTCGAATTTTTCTGAACATTTTTGGCGGTAAAAGTCGCATAGTTCCCTCAATTCTGCTCCGATTTCGCTGAAACTTTCATTAAAAGTTAGATAAGATTCTCCTCTTTCCAACAATGTACACTTCTTTGGCAATTTGTTGGAAATTGGATGTAAAACAATCACAAAATGTCAGAAAAAAGCCTTTCTGACTCGAATTTTTCTGAACATTTTTGGCGGTAAAAGTCCCATAGTTCCCTCAATTCTGCTCCGATTTCGCTGAAACTTTCATTAAAAGTTAGATAAGACTCTCCTCTTTCCAACAATGTACACTTCTTTTGCAATTGGTTGGAAATTGGATGTAAAACAATCAGAAAATGTCACATAAAAGCCTCATTGACTCGAATTTTTTTGAAACTTTTTTTGGCGGTAAAAGTCGCATAGTTCCCTCAATTCTGCTCCGATTTCGTTGAAACTTTCATTAGAAGTTAGATAAGATTCTCTTCTTTCCAACAATGTACACTTCTTTGGCAATTTGTTGGAAATTGGATGTAAAACAATCACAAAATGTCAGAAAAAAGCCTTTCTGACTCGAATTTTTCTGAACATTTTTGGCGGTAAAAGTCCCATAGTTCCCTCAATTCTGCTCCGATTTCGCTGAAACTTTCATTGAAAGTTAGATAAGATTCTCTTCTTTCCAACAATGTACATTTCTTTGGCAATTGGTTGGAAATTGGATGTGAAACAATCACAAAATGTCACATAAAAGCCTCATTGACTCGAATTTTTTTGAAACTTTTTTTGGCGGTAAAAGTCCCATAGTTCCCTCAATTCTGCTCCGATTTCGCTGAAACTTTCATTAAAAGTTAGATAAGACTCTCCTCTTTCCAACAATGTACACTTCTTTGGCAATTGGTTGGAAATTGGATGTAAAACAATCAGAAAATGTCACATAAAAGCCTCATTGACTCGAATTTTTTTGAAACTTTTTTTGGCGGTAAAAGTCGCATAGTTCCCTCAATTCTGCTCCGATTTCGCTGAAACTTTCATTAAAAGTTAGATAAGATTCTCCTCTTTCCAACAATGTACACTTCTTTGGCAATTGGTTGGAAATTGGATGTAAAACAATCACAAAATGTCAGAAAAAAGCCTTTCTGACTCGAATTTTTCTGAACATTTTTGGCGGTAAAAGTCGCATAGTTCCCTCACTTCTGCTCCGATTTCGCTGAAACTTTCATTAAAAGTTAGATAAGACTCTCCTCTTTCCAACAATGTACACTTCTTTGGCAATTGGTTGGAAATTGGATGTAAAACAATCACAAAATGTCAGAAAAAAGCCTTTCTGACTCGAATTTTTCTGAACATTTTTGGCGGTAAAAGTCCCATAGTTCCCTCAATTCTGCTCCGATTTCGCTGAAACTTTCATTAAAAAATAGATAAGACTCTCCTCTTTCCAACAGTGTACACTTCTTTGGCAATTGGTTGGAAATTGGATGTAAAACAATCAGAAAATATCACATAAAAGCCTCATTGACTCGAATTTTTTTGAAACTTTTGTTGGCGGTAAAAGTCGCATAGTTCCCTCAATTCTGCTCCGATTTCGCTGAAACTTTCATTAAAAGTTAGATAAGATTCTCTTCTTTCCAACAATGTACACTTCTTTGGCAATTGGTTGGAAATTGGATGTAAAACAATCAGAAAATGTCACATAAAAGCCTCATTGACTCGAATTTTTTTGAAACTTTTTTTGGCGGTAAAAGTCCCATAGTTCCCTCAATTCTGCTCCGATTTCGCTGAAACTTTCATTAGAAGTTAGATAAGACTCTCCTCTTTCCAACAATGTACACTTCTTTGGCAATTTGTTGGAAATTGGATGTAAAACAATCACAAAATGTCAGAAAAAAGCCTTTCTGACTCGAATTTTTCTGAACATTTTTGGCGGTAAAAGTCGCATAGTTCCCTCAATTCTGCTCCGATTTCGCTGAAACTTTCATTAAAAGTTAGATAAGATTCTCTTCTTTCCAACAGTGTACACTTCTTTGGCAATTGGTTGGAAATTGGATGTAAAACAATCAGAAAATGTCACATAAAAGCCTCATTGACTCGAATTTTTTTGAAACTTTTTTTGGCGGTAAAAGTCCCATAGTTCCCTCAATTCTGCTCCGATTTCGCTGAAACTTTCATTAGAAGTTAGATAAGACTCTCCTCTTTCCAACAATGTACACTTCTTTGGCAATTGGTTGGAAATTGGATGTAAAACAATCAGAAAATGTCACATAAAAGCCTCATTGACTCGAATTTTTTTGAAACTTTTTTTGGCGGTAAAAGTCGCATAGTTCCCTCAATTCTGCTCCGATTTCGTTGAAACTTTCATTAGAAGTTAGATAAGATTCTCCTCTTTCCAACAATGTACACTTCTTTGGCAATTGGTTGGAAATTGGATGTAAAACAATCACAAAATGTCAGAAAAAAGCCTTTCTGACTCGAATTTTTCTGAACATTTTTGGCGGTAAAAGTCGCATAGTTCCCTCACTTCTGCTCCGATTTCGCTGAAACTTTCATTAAAAGTTAGATAAGACTCTCCTCTTTCCAACAATGTACACTTCTTTGGCAATTGGTTGGAAATTGGATGTAAAACAATCACAAAATGTCAGAAAAAAGCCTTTCTGACTCGAATTTTTCTGAACATTTTTGGCGGTAAAAGTCCCATAGTTCCCTCAATTCTGCTCCGATTTCGCTGAAACTTTCATTAAAAAATAGATAAGACTCTCCTCTTTCCAACAATGTACACTTCTTTGGCAATTGGTTGGAAATTGGATGTAAAACAATCAGAAAATATCACATAAAAGCCTCATTGACTCGAATTTTTTTGAAACTTTTGTTGGCGGTAAAAGTCGCATAGTTCCCTCAATTCTGCTCCGATTTCGCTGAAACTTTCATTAAAAGTTAGATAAGATTCTCTTCTTTCCAACAATGTACACTTCTTTGGCAATTGGTTGGAAATTGGATGTAAAACAATCAGAAAATGTCACATAAAAGCCTCATTGACTCGAATTTTTTTGAAACTTTTTTTGGCGGTAAAAGTCCCATAGTTCCCTCAATTCTGCTCCGATTTCGCTGAAACTTTCATTAGAAGTTAGATAAGACTCTCCTCTTTCCAACAATGTACACTTCTTTGGCAATTGGTTGGAAATTGGATGTAAAACAATCACAAAATGTCAGAAAAAAGCCTTTCTGACTCGAATTTTTCTGAACATTTTTGGCGGTAAAAGTCGCATAGTTCCCTCAATTCTGCTCCGATTTCGCTGAAACTTTCATTAAAAGTTAGATAAGATTCTCTTCTTTCCAACAGTGTACACTTCTTTGGCAATTGGTTGGAAATTGGATGTAAAACAATCAGAAAATGTCACATAAAAGCCTCATTGACTCGAATTTTTTGAAACTTTTTTTGGCGGTAAAAGTCCCATAGTTCCCTCAATTCTGCTCCGATTTCGCTGAAACTTTCATTAGAAGTTAGATAAGACTCTCCTCTTTCCAACAATGTACACTTCTTTGGCAATTGGTTGGAAATTGGATGTAAAACAATCAGAAAATGTCACATAAAAGCCTCATTGACTCGAATTTTTTTGAAAACTTTTTTGGCGGTAAAAGTCGCATAGTTCCCTCAATTCTGCTCCGATTTCGTTGAAACTTTCATTAGAAGTTAGATAAGATTCTCCTCTTTCCAACAATGTACACTTCTTTGGCAATTTGTTGGAAATTGGATGTAAAACAATCACAAAATGTCAGAAAAAAGCCTTTCTGACTCGAATTTTTCTGAACATTTTTGGCGGTAAAAGTCGCATAGTTCCCTCAATTCTGCTCCGATTTCGCTGAAACTTTCATTAAAAGTTAGATAAGATTCTCTTCTTTCCAACAATGTACACTTCTTTGGCAATTGGTTGGAAATTGGATGTAAAACAATCAGAAAATGTCACATAAAAGCCTCATTGACTTGAATTTTTTTGAAACTTTTTTTGGCGGTAAAAGTCCCATAGTTCCCTCAATTCTGCTCCGATTTCGCTGAAACTTTCATTAAAAGTTAGATAAGATTCTCTTCTTTCCAACAATGTACACTTCTTTGGCAATTGGTTGGAAATTGGATGTAAAACAATCAGAAAATGTCACATAAAAGCCTCATTGACTTGAATTTTTTTGAAACTTTTTTTGGCGGTAAAAGTCCCATAGTTCCCTCAATTCTGCTCCGATTTCGCTGAAACTTTCATTAAAAGTTAGATAAGACTCTCCTCTTTCCAACAATGTACACTTCTTTGGCAATTGGTTGGAAATTGGATGTAAACCAATCACAAAATGTCAGAAAAAAGCCTTTCCGACTCGAATTTTTCTGAACATTTTTGGCGGTAAAAGTCGCATAGTTCCCTCAATTCTGCTCCGATTTCGCTGAAACTTTCATTAAAAGTTAGATAAGACTCTCCTCTTTCCAACAATGTACACTTCTTTGGCAATTGGTTGGAAATTGGATGTGAAACAATCAGAAAATGTCACATAAAAGCCTTTCCGACTCGAATTTTTTTGAAACTTTTTTTGGCGGTAAAAGTCCCATAGTTCCCTCAATTCTGCTTTGATTTCGGTGAAACTTTCATTAAAAGTTAGATAAGACTCTCCTCTTTCCAACAATGTACACTTCTTTGGCAATTTGTTGGAAATTGGATGTAAAACAATCACAAAATGTCAGAAAAAAGCCTTTCTGACTTGAATTTTTTTGAAACTTTTTTTGGCGGTAAAAGTCCCATAGTTCCCTCAATTCTGCTCCGATTTCGCTGAAACTTTCATTAAAAGTTAGATAAGATTCTCTTCTTTCCAACAATGTACACTTCTTTGGCAATTGGTTGGAAATTGGATGTAAAACAATCAGAAAATGTCACATAAAAGCCTCATTGACTTGAATTTTTTTGAAACTTTTTTTGGCGGTAAAAGTCCCATAGTTCCCTCAATTCTGCTCCGATTTCGCTGAAACTTTCATTAAAAGTTAGATAAGACTCTCCTCTTTCCAACAATGTACACTTCTTTGGCAATTGGTTGGAAATTGGATGTAAACCAATCACAAAATGTCAGAAAAAAGCCTTTCCGACTCGAATTTTTCTGAACATTTTTGGCGGTAAAAGTCGCATAGTTCCCTCAATTCTGCTCCGATTTCGCTGAAACTTTCATTAAAAGTTAGATAAGACTCTCCTCTTTCCAACAATGTACACTTCTTTGGCAATTGGTTGGAAATTGGATGTGAAACAATCAGAAAATGTCACATAAAAGCCTTTCCGACTCGAATTTTTTTGAAACTTTTTTTGGCGGTAAAAGTCCCATAGTTCCCTCAATTCTGCTTTGATTTCGGTGAAACTTTCATTAAAAGTTAGATAAGACTCTCCTCTTTCCAACAATGTACACTTCTTTGGCAATTTGTTGGAAATTGGATGTAAAACAATCACAAAATGTCAGAAAAAAGCCTTTCTGACTTGAATTTTTTTGAAACATTTTTTGGCGGTAAAAGTCCCATAGTTCCCTCAATTCTGCTCCGATTTCGCTGAAACTTTCATTAAAAGTTAGATAAGATTCTCTTCTTTCCAACAATGTACACTTCTTTGGCAATTGGTTGGAAATTGGATGTAAAACAATCAGAAAATGTCACATAAAAGCCTCATTGACTTGAATTTTTTTGAAACTTTTTTTGGCGGTAAAAGTCCCATAGTTCCCTCAATTCTGCTCCGATTTCGCTGAAACTTTCATTAAAAGTTAGATAAGACTCTCCTCTTTCTAACAATGTACACTTCTTTGGCAATTGGTTGGAAATTGGATGTGAAACAATCAGAAAATGTCACATAAAAGCCTTTCCGACTCGAATTTTTTTGAAACTTTTTTTGGCGGTAAAAGTCGCATAGTTCCCTCAATTCTGCTTTGATTTCGCTGAAACTTTCATTAAAAGTTAGATAAGACTCTCCTCTTTCCAATAATGTACACTTCTTGGCAATTGGTTGGAAATTGGATGTAAAACAATCACAAAATGTCAGAAAAAAGCCTTTCCGACTCGAATTTTTCTGAACATTTTTGGCGGTAAAAGTCCCATAGTTCCCTCAATTCTGCTCCGATTTCGCTGAAACTTTCATTAAAAGTTAGATAAGACTCTCCTCTTTCCAACAATGTACACTTCTTTGGCAATTGGTTGGAAATTGGATGTAAACCAATCACAAAATGTCAGAAAAAAGCCTTTCCGACTCGAATTTTTCTGAACATTTTTGGCGGTAAAAGTCGCATAGTTCCCTCAATTCTGCTCCGATTTCGCTGAAACTTTCATTAAAAGTTAGATAAGACTCTCCTCTTTCCAACAATGTACACTTCTTTGGCAATTGGTTGGAAATTGGATGTAAAACAATCAGAAAATGTCACATAAAAGCCTCATTGACTTGAATTTTTTTGAAACTTTTTTTGGCGGTAAAAGTCCCATAGTTCCCTCAATTCTGCTCCGATTTCGCTGAAACTTTCATTAAAAGTTAGATAAGACTCTCCTCTTTCCAACAATGTACACTTCTTTGGCAATTGGTTGGAAATTGGATGTAAACCAATCACAAAATGTCAGAAAAAAGCCTTTCCGACTCGAATTTTTCTGAACATTTTTGGCGGTAAAAGTCGCATAGTTCCCTCAATTCTGCTCCGATTTCGCTGAAACTTTCATTAAAAGTTAGATAAGACTCTCCTCTTTCCAACAATGTACACTTCTTTGGCAATTGGTTGGAAATTGGATGTGAAACAATCAGAAAATGTCACATAAAAGCCTTTCCGACTCGAATTTTTTTGAAACTTTTTTTGGCGGTAAAAGTCCCATAGTTCCCTCAATTCTGCTTTGATTTCGGTGAAACTTTCATTAAAAGTTAGATAAGACTCTCCTCTTTCCAACAATGTACACTTCTTTGGCAATTTGTTGGAAATTGGATGTAAAACAATCACAAAATGTCAGAAAAAAGCCTTTCTGACTTGAATTTTTTTGAAACTTTTTTTGGCGGTAAAAGTCCCATAGTTCCCTCAATTCTGCTCCGATTTCGCTGAAACTTTCATTAAAAGTTAGATAAGATTCTCTTCTTTCCAACAATGTACACTTCTTTGGCAGTTGGTTGGAAATTGGATGTAAAACAATCAGAAAATGTCACATAAAAGCCTCATTGACTTGAATTTTTTTGAAACTTTTTTTGGCGGTAAAAGTCCCATAGTTCCCTCAATTCTGCTCCGATTTCGCTGAAACTTTCATTAAAAGTTAGATAAGACTCTCCTCTTTCCAACAATGTACACTTCTTTGGCAATTGGTTGGAAATTGGATGTAAACCAATCACAAAATGTCAGAAAAAAGCCTTTCCGACTCGAATTTTTCTGAACATTTTTGGCGGTAAAAGTCGCATAGTTCCCTCAATTCTGCTCCGATTTCGCTGAAACTTTCATTAAAAGTTAGATAAGACTCTCCTCTTTCCAACAATGTACACTTCTTTGGCAATTGGTTGGAAATTGGATGTGAAACAATCAGAAAATGTCACATAAAAGCCTTTCCGACTCGAATTTTTTTGAAACTTTTTTTGGCGGTAAAAGTCCCATAGTTCCCTCAATTCTGCTTTGATTTCGGTGAAACTTTCATTAAAAGTTAGATAAGACTCTCCTCTTTCCAACAATGTACACTTCTTTGGCAATTTGTTGGAAATTGGATGTAAAACAATCACAAAATGTCAGAAAAAGCCTTTCTGACTTGAATTTTTTTGAAACTTTTTTTGGCGGTAAAAGTCCCATAGTTCCCTCAATTCTGCTCCGATTTCGCTGAAACTTTCATTAAAAGTTAGATAAGATTCTCTTCTTTCCAACAATGTACACTTCTTTGGCAATTGGTTGGAAATTGGATGTAAAACAATCAGAAAATGTCACATAAAAGCCTCATTGACTTGAATTTTTTTGAAACTTTTTTGGCGGTAAAAGTCCCATAGTTCCCTCAATTCTGCTCCGATTTCGCTGAAACTTCATTAAAAGTTAGATAAGACTCTCCTCTTTCCAACAATGTACACTTCTTTGGCAATTGGTTGGAAATTGGATGTGAAACAATCAGAAAATGTCACATAAAAGCCTTTCCGACTCGAATTTTTTTGAAACTTTTTTGGCGGTAAAAGTCGCATAGTTCCCTCAATTCTGCTTTGATTTCGCTGAAACTTTCATTAAAAGTTAGATAAGACTCTCCTCTTTCCAATAATGTACACTTCTTTGGCAATGGTTGGAAATTGGATGTAAAACAATCACAAAATGTCAGAAAAAGCCTTTCCGACTCGAATTTTTCTGAACATTTTTGGCGGTAAAAGTCCCATAGTTCCCTCAATTCTGCTCCGATTTCGCTGAAGACTTTCATTAAAAGTTAGATAAGACTCTCCTCTTTCCAACAATGTACACTTCTTTGGCAATTGGTTGGAAATTGGATGTAAACCAATCACAAAATGTCAGAAAAAAGCCTTTCCGACTCGAATTTTTCTGAACATTTTTGGCGGTAAAAGTCGCATAGTTCCCTCAATTCTGCTCCGATTTCGCTGAAACTTTCATTAAAAGTTAGATAAGACTCTCCTCTTTCCAACAATGTACACTTCTTTGGCAATTGGTTGGAAATTGGATGTGAAACAATCAGAAAATGTCACATAAAAGCCTTTCCGACTCGAATTTTTTGTAAACTTTTTTTGGCGGTAAAAGTCCCATAGTTCCCTCAATTCTGCTTTGATTTCGGTGAAACTTTCATTAAAAGTTAGATAAGACTCTCCTCTTTCCAACAATGTACACTTCTTTGGCAATTGTTGGAAATTGGATGTAAAACAATCACAAAATGTCAGAAAAAAGCCTTTCTGACTCGAATTTTTCTGAACATTTTTGGCGGTAAAAGTCGCATAGTTCCCTCAATTCTGCTCCGATTTCGCTGAAACTTTCATTAAAAGTTAGATAAGACTCTCCTCTTTCCAACAATGTACACTTCTTTGGCAATTGGTTGGAAATTGGATGTAAAACAATCACAAAATGTCAGAAAAAAGCCTTTCCGACTCGAATTTTTCTGAACATTTTTGGCGGTAAAAGTCGCATAGTTCCCTCAATTCTGCTCCGATTTCGCTGAAACTTTCATTAAAAGTTAGATAAGACTCTCCTCTTTCCAACAATGTACACTTCTTTGGCAATTTGTTGGAAATTGGATGTAAAACAATCACAAAATGTCAGAAAAAAGCCTTTCTGACTCGAATTTTTCTGAACATTTTTGGCGGTAAAAGTCGCATAGTTCCCTCAATTCTGCTCCGATTTCGCTGAAACTTTCATTAAAAGTTAGATAAGACTCTCCTCTTTCCAACAATGTACACTTCTTTGGCAATTGGTTGGAAATTCGATGTAAAACAATCACAAAATGTCAGAAAAAAGCCTTTCCGACTCGAATTTTTCTGAACATTTTTGGCGGTAAAAGTCCCATAGTTCCCTCAATTCTGCTCCGATTTCGCTGAAACTTTCATTAAAAGTTAGATAAGACTCTCCTCTTTCCAACAATGTACACTTCTTTGGCAATTTGTTGGAAATTGGATGTAAAACAATCACAAAATGTCAGAAAAAAGCCTTTCTGACTCGAATTTTTCTGAACATTTTTGGCGGTAAAAGTCCCATAGTTCCCTCAATTCTGCTCCGATTTCGCTGAAACTTTCATTAAAAGTTAGACAAGATTCTCCTCTTTCCAAAATGTACACTTCTTTGGCAATTTGTTGGAAATTGGATGTAAAACAATCACAAAATGTCAGAAAAAAGCCTTTCTGACTCGAATTTTTCTGAACATTTTTGGCGGTAAAAGTCCCATAGTTCCCTCAATTCTGCTCCGATTTCGCTGAAACTTTCATTAAAAGTTAGATAAGACTCTCCTCTTTCCAACAATGTACACTTCTTTGGCAATTTGTTGGAAATTGGATGTAAAACAATCACAAAATGTCAGAAAAAAGCCTTTCTGACTCGAATTTTTCTGAACATTTTTGGCGGTAAAAGTCGCATAGTTCCCTCAATTCTGCTCCGATTTCGCTGAAACTTTCATTAAAAGTTAGATAAGACTCTCCTCTTTCCAACAATGTACACTTCTTTGGCAATTGGTTGGAAATTGGATGTAAAACAATCAGAAAATGTCACATAAAAGCCTCATTGACTCGAATTTTTTTGAAACTTTTTTTGGCGGTAAAAGTCGCATAGTTCCCTCAATTCTGCTCCGATTTCGTTGAAACTTTCATTAGAAGTTAGATAAGATTCTCCTCTTTCCAAAAATGTACACCTCTTTGGCAATTTTTCGGAAATTGGATGTAAAACAATCACAAAATGTCAGAAAAAAGCCTTTCTGACTCGAATTTTTCTGAACATTTTTGGCGGTAAAAGTCCCATAGTTCCCTCAATTCTGCTCCGATTTCGCTGAAACTTTCATTAAAAGTTAGATAAGATTCTCCTCTTTCCAACAATGTACACTTCTTTGGCAATTGGTTGGAAATTGGATGTAAAACAATCAGAAAATGTCACATAAAAGCCTTTCCGACTCGAATTTTTTTGAAACTTTTTTTGGCGGTAAAAGTCCCATAGTTCCTCCAATTCTGCTTTGATTTCGCTGAAACTTTCATTAAAAGTTAGATAAGACTCTCCTCTTTCCAACAATGTACACTTCTTTGGCAATTGGTTGGAAATTGGATGTAAAACAATCACAAAATGTCAGAAAAAAGCCTTTCCGACTCGAATTTTTCTGAACATTTTTTGGCGGTAAAAGTCGTATAGTTCCTTCAATTCTGCTCCGATTTCGCTGAAACTTTCATTAAAAGTTAGATAAGACTCTCCTCTTTCCAACAATGTACACTTCTTTGGCAATTTGTTGGAAATTGGATGTAAAACAATCACAAAATGTCAGAAAAAAGCCTTTCTGACTCGAATTTTTCTGAACATTTTTGGCGGTAAAAGTCCCATAGTTCCCTCAATTCTGCTCCGATTTCGCTGAAACTTCCATTAAAAGTTAGATAAGATTCTCTTCTTTCCAACAATGTACACTTTTTTGGCAATTGGTTGGAAATTGGATGTAAAACAATCAGAAAATGTCACATAAAAGCCTCATTGACTCGAATTTTTTTGAAACTTTTTTTGGCGGTAAAAGTCCCATAGTTCCCTCAATTCTGCTCCGATTTCGCTGAAACTTTCATTAAAAGTTAGATAAGACTCTCCTCTTTCCAACAATGTACACTTCTTTGGCAATTGGTTGGAAATTGGATGTAAACCAATCACAAAATGTCAGAAAAAAGCCTTTCCGACTCGAATTTTTCTCAACATTTTTGGCGGTAAAAGTCGCATAGTTCCCTCAATTCTGCTCCGATTTCGCTGAAACTTTCATTAAAAGTTAGATAAGACTCTCCTCTTTCCAACAATGTACACTTCTTTGGCAATTGGTTGGAAATTGGATGTGAAACAATCAGAAAATGTCACATAAAAGCCTTTCCGACTCGAATTTTTTTGAAACTTTTTTTGGCGGTAAAAGTCCCATAGTTCCCTCAATTCTGCTTTGATTTCGCTGAAACTTTCATTAAAAGTTAGATAAGACTCTCCTCTTTCCAACAATGTACACTTCTTTGGCAATTGGTTGGAAATTGGATGTAAAAACAATCACAAAATGTCAGAAAAAAGCCTCATTGACTCGAATTTTTTTGAAACTTTTTTTGGCGGTAAAAGTCGCATAGTTCCCTCAATTCTGCTCCGGTTTCGTTGAAACTTTCATTAAAAGTTAGATAAGACTCTCCTCTTTCCAACAATGTACACTTCTTTGGCAATTGGTTGGAAATTGGATGTAAAACAATCACAAAATGTCACATAAAAGCCTCATTGACTCGAATTTTTTTGAAACTTTTTTTGGCGGTAAAAGTCCCATAGTTCCCTCAATTCTGCTCCGATTTCGCTGAAACTTTCATTAAAAGTTAGATAAGACTCTCCTCTTTCCAACAATGTACACTTCTTTGGCAATTGGTTGGAAATTCGATGTAAAACAATCACAAAATGTCAGAAAAAAGCCTTTCCGACTCGAATTTTTCTGAACATTTTTGGCGGTAAAAGTCGCATAGTTCCCTCAATTCTGCTCCGATTTCGCTGAAACTTTCATTAAAAGTTAGATAAGACTCTCCTCTTTCCAACAATGTACACTTCTTTTGGCAATTTGTTGGAAATTGGATGTAAAACAATCACAAAATGTCAGAAAAAAGCCTTTCTGACTCGAATTTTTCTGAACAATTTTTGGCGGTAAAAGTCGCATAGTTCCCTCAATTCTGCTCCGATTTCGCTGAAACTTTCATTAAAAGTTAGATAAGACTCTCCTCTTTCCCAACAATGTACACTTCTTTGGCAATTGGTTGGAAATTCGATGTAAAACAATCACAAAATGTCAGAAAAAAGCCTTTCCGACTCGAATTTTTCTGAACATTTTTGGCGGTAAAAGTCCCATAGTTCCCTCAATTCTGCTCCGATTTCGCTGAAACTTTCATTAAAAGTTAGATAAGACTCTCCTCTTTCCAACAATGTACACTTCTTTGGCAATTTGTTGGAAATTGGATGTAAAACAATCACAAAATGTCAGAAAAAAGCCTTTCTGACTCGAATTTTTCTGAACATTTTTGGCGGTAAAAGTCGCATAGTTCCCTCAATTCTGCTCCGATTTCGCTGAAACTTTCATTAAAAGTTAGATAAGACTCTCCTCTTTCCAACAATGTACACTTCTTTGGCAATTGGTTGGAAATTCGATGTAAAACAATCACAAAATGTCAGAAAAAAGCCTTTCCGACTCGAATTTTTCTGAACATTTTTGGCGGTAAAAGTCCCATAGTTCCCTCAATTCTGCTCCGATTTCGCTGAAACTTTCATTAAAAGTTAGATAAGACTCTCCTCTTTCCAACAATGTACACTTCTTTGGCAATTTGTTGGAAATTGGATGTAAAACAATCACAAAATGTCAGAAAAAAGCCTCTCTGACTCGAATTTTTCTGAACATTTTTGGCGGTAAAAGTCCCATAGTTCCCTCAATTCTGCTCCGATTTCGCTGAAACTTTCATTAAAAGTTAGACAAGATTCTCCTCTTTCCAAAAATGTACACTTCTTTGGCAATTTGTTGAAATTGGATTGTAAAACAATCACAAAATGTCAGAAAAAAGCCTTTCTGACTCGAATTTTTCTGAACATTTTTGGCGGTAAAAGTCGCATAGTTCCTCAATTCTGCTCCGATTTCGCTGAAACTTTCATTAAAAGTTAGATAAGACTCTCCTCTTTCCAACAATGTACACTTCTTTGGCAATTGGTTTGGAAATTGGATGTAAAACAATCAGAAAATGTCACATAAAAGCCTCATTGACTCGAATTTTTTTGAAACTTTTTTTGGCGGTAAAAGTCGCATAGTTCCCTCAATTCTGCTCCGATTTCGCTGAAACTTTCATTAAAAGTTAGATAAGATTCTCTTCTTTCCAACAATGTACACTTCTTTGGCAATTGGTTGGAAATTGGATGTAAAACAATCACAAAATGTCACATAAAAGCCTCATTGACTTGAATTTTTTTGAAACTTTTTTTGGCGGTAAAGTCCCATAGTTCCCTCAATTCTGCTCCGATTTCGCTGAAACTTTCATTAAAAGTTAGATAAGACTCTCCTCTTTCCAACAATGTACACTTCTTTGGCAATTGGTTGGAAATTGGATGTAAACCAATCACAAAATGTCAGAAAAAAGCCTTTCCGACTCGAATTTTTCTGAACATTTTTGGCGGTAAAAGTCGCATAGTTCCCTCAATTCTGCTCCGATTTCGCTGAAACTTTCATTAAAAGTTAGATAAGACTCTCCTCTTTCCAACAATGTACACTTCTTTGGCAATTGGTTGGAAATTGGATGTGAAACAATCAGAAAAATGTCACATAAAAGCCTTTCCGACTCGAATTTTTTTGAAACTTTTTTTGGCGGTAAAAGTCCCATAGTTCCCTCAATTCTGCTTTGATTTCGGTGAAACTTTCATTAAAAGTTAGATAAGACTCTCCTCTTTCAACAATGTACACTTCTTTGGCAATTTGTTGGAAATTGGATGTAAAACAATCACAAAATGTCAGAAAAAAGCCTTTCTGACTTGAATTTTTTTGAAACTTTTTTTGGCGGTAAAAGTCCCATAGTTCCCTCAATTCTGCTCCGATTTCGCTGAAACTTTCATTAAAAGTTAGATAAGATTCTCTTCTTTCCAACAATGTACACTTCTTTGGCAATTGGTTGGAAATTGGATGTAAAACAATCAGAAAATGTCACATAAAAGCCTCATTGACTTGAATTTTTTTGAAACTTTTTTTGGCGGTAAAAGTCCCATAGTTCCCTCAATTCTGCTCCGATTTCGCTGAAACTTTCATTAAAAGTTAGATAAGACTCTCCTCTTTCCAACAATGTACACTTCTTTGGCAATTGGTTGGAAATTGGATGTAAACCAATCACAAAATGTCAGAAAAAAGCCTTTCCGACTCGAATTTTTCTGAACATTTTTGGCGGTAAAAGTCGCATAGTTCCCTCAATTCTGCTCCGATTTCGCTGAAACTTTCATTAAAAGTTAGATAAGACTCTCCTCTTTCCAACAATGTACACTTCTTTGGCAATTGGTTGGAAATTGGATGTGAAACAATCAGAAAATGTCACATAAAAGCCTTTCCGACTCGAATTTTTTTGAAACTTTTTTTGGCGGTAAAAGTCCCATAGTTCCCTCAATTCTGCTTTGATTTCGGTGAAACTTTCATTAAAAGTTAGATAAGACTCTCCTCTTTCCAACAATGTACACTTCTTTGGCAATTTGTTGGAAATTGGATGTAAAACAATCACAAAATGTCAGAAAAAAGCCTTTCTGACTTGAATTTTTTTGAAACTTTTTTTGGCGGTAAAAGTCCCATAGTTCCCTCAATTCTGCTCCGATTTCGCTGAAACTTTCATTAAAAGTTAGATAAGATTCTCTTCTTTCCAACAATGTACACTTCTTTGGCAATTGGTTGGAAATTGGATGTAAAACAATCAGAAAATGTCACATAAAAGCCTCATTGACTTGAATTTTTTTGAAACTTTTTTTGGCGGTAAAAGTCCCATAGTTCCCTCAATTCTGCTCCGATTTCGCTGAAACTTTCATTAAAAGTTAGATAAGACTCTCCTCTTTCCAACAATGTACACTTCTTAAGCAATTGGTTGGAAATTGGATGTGAAACAATCAGAAAATGTCACATAAAAGCCTTTCCGACTCGAATTTTTTTGAAACTTTTTTTGGCGGTAAAAGTCCCATAGTTCCCTCAATTCTGCTTTGATTTCGCTGAAACTTTCATTAAAAGTTAGATAAGACTCTCCTCTTTCCAACAATGTACACTTCTTTGGCAATTGGTTGGAAATTGGATGTAAAACAATCACAAAATGTCAGAAAAAAGCCTTTCCGACTCGAATTTTTCTGAACATTTTTGGCGGTAAAAGTCCCATAGTTCCCTCAATTCTGCTCCGATTTCGCTGAAACTTTCATTAAAAGTTAGATAAGACTCTCCTCTTTCCAACAATGTACACTTCTTTGGCAATTGGTTGGAAATTGGATGTAAACCAATCACAAAATGTCAGAAAAAAGCCTTTCCGACTCGAATTTTTCTGAACATTTTTGGCGGTAAAAGTCGCATAGTTCCCTCAATTCTGCTCCGATTTCGCTGAAACTTCCATTAAAAGTTAGATAAGACTCTCCTCTTTCCAACAATGTACACTTCTTTGGCAATTGGTTGGAAATTGGATGTGAAACAATCAGAAAATGTCACATAAAAGCCTTTCCGACTCGAATTTTTTTGAAACTTTTTTTGGCGGTAAAAGTCCCATAGTTCCCTCAATTCTGCTTTGATTTCGGTGAAACTTTCATTAAAAGTTAGATAAGACTCTCCTCTTTCCAACAATGTACACTTCTTTGGCAATTTGTTGGAAATTGGATGTAAAACAATCACAAAATGTCAGAAAAAAGCCTTTCTGACTCGAATTTTTCTGAACATTTTTGGCGGTAAAAGTCGCATAGTTCCCTCAATTCTGCTCCGATTTCGCTGAAACTTTCATTAAAAGTTAGATAAGACTCTCCTCTTTCCAACAATGTACACTTCTTTGGCAATTGGTTGGAAATTGGATGTAAAACAATCACAAAATGTCAGAAAAAAGCCTTTCCGACTCGAATTTTTCTGAACATTTTTGGCGGTAAAAGTCGCATAGTTCCCTCAATTCTGCTCCGATTTCGCTGAAACTTTCATTAAAAGTTAGATAAGACTCTCCTCTTTCCAACAATGTACACTTCTTTGGCAATTTGTTGGAAATTGGATGTAAAACAATCACAAAATGTCAGAAAAAAGCCTTTCTGACTCGAATTTTTCTGAACATTTTTGGCGGTAAAAGTCGCATAGTTCCCTCAATTCTGCTCCGATTTCGCTGAAACTTTCATTAAAAGTTAGATAAGACTCTCCTCTTTCCAACAATGTACACTTCTTTGGCAATTGGTTGGAAATTCGATGTAAAACAATCACAAAATGTCAGAAAAAAGCCTTTCCGACTCGAATTTTTCTGAACATTTTTGGCGGTAAAAGTCCCATAGTTCCCTCAATTCTGCTCCGATTTCGCTGAAACTTTCATTAAAAGTTAGATAAGACTCTCCTCTTTCCAACAATGTACACTTCTTTGGCAATTTGTTGGAAATTGGATGTAAAACAATCACAAAATGTCAGAAAAAAGCCTTTCTGACTCGAATTTTTCTGAACATTTTTGGCGGTAAAAGTCCCATAGTTCCCTCAATTCTGCTCCGATTTCGCTGAAACTTTCATTAAAAGTTAGACAAGATTCTCCTCTTTCCAAAAATGTACACTTCTTTGGCAATTTGTTGGAAATTGGATGTAAAACAATCACAAAATGTCAGAAAAAAGCCTTTCTGACTCGAATTTTTCTGAACATTTTTGGCGGTAAAAGTCCCATAGTTCCCTCAATTCTGCTCCGATTTCGCTGAAACTTTCATTAAAAGTTAGATAAGACTCTCCTCTTTCCAACAATGTACACTTCTTTGGCAATTTGTTGGAAATTGGATGTAAAACAATCACAAAATGTCAGAAAAAAGCCTTTCTGACTCGAATTTTTCTGAACATTTTTGGCGGTAAAAGTCGCATAGTTCCCTCAATTCTGCTCCGATTTCGCTGAAACTTTCATTAAAAGTTAGATAAGACTCTCCTCTTTCCAACAATGTACACTTCTTTGGCAATTGGTTGGAAATTGGATGTAAAACAATCAGAAAATGTCACATAAAAGCCTCATTGACTCGAATTTTTTTGAAACTTTTTTTGGCGGTAAAAGTCGCATAGTTCCCTCAATTCTGCTCCGATTTCGTTGAAACTTTCATTAGAAGTTAGATAAGATTCTCCTCTTTCCAAAAATGTACACCTCTTTGGCAATTTTTCGGAAATTGGATGTAAAACAATCACAAAATGTCAGAAAAAAGCCTTTCTGACTCGAATTTTTCTGAACATTTTTGGCGGTAAAAGTCCCATAGTTCCCTCAATTCTGCTCCGATTTCGCTGAAACTTTCATTAAAAGTTAGATAAGATTCTCCTCTTTCCAACAATGTACACTTCTTTGGCAATTGGTTGGAAATTAGATGTAAAACAATCAGAAAATGTCACATAAAAGCCTTTCCGACTCGAATTTTTTTGAAACTTTTTTTGGCGGTAAAAGTCCCATAGTTCCCTCAATTCTGCTTTGATTTCGCTGAAACTTTCATTAAAAGTTAGATAAGACTCTCCTCTTTCCAACAATGTACACTTCTTTGGCAATTGGTTGGAAATTGGATGTAAAACAATCACAAAATGTCAGAAAAAAGCCTTTCCGACTCGAATTTTTCTGAACATTTTTGGCGGTAAAAGTCGTATAGTTCCTTCAATTCTGCTCCGATTTCGCTGAAACTTTCATTAAAAGTTAGATAAGACTCTCCTCTTTCCAACAATGTACACTTCTTTGGCAATTTGTTGGAAATTGGATGTAAAACAATCACAAAATGTCAGAAAAAAGCCTTTCTGACTCGAATTTTTCTGAACATTTTTGGCGGTAAAAGTCCCATAGTTCCCTCAATTCTGCTCCGATTTCGCTGAAACTTTCATTAAAAGTTAGATAAGATTCTCTTCTTTCCAACAATGTACACTTTTTTGGCAATTGGTTGGAAATTGGATGTAAAACAATCAGAAAATGTCACATAAAAGCCTCATTGACTCGAATTTTTTTGAAACTTTTTTTGGCGGTAAAAGTCCCATAGTTCCCTCAATTCTGCTCCGATTTCGCTGAAACTTTCATTAAAAGTTAGATAAGACTCTCCTCTTTCCAACAATGTACACTTCTTTGGCAATTGGTTGGAAATTGGATGTAAACCAATCACAAAATGTCAGAAAAAAGCCTTTCCGACTCGAATTTTTCTCAACATTTTTGGCGGTAAAAGTCGCATAGTTCCCTCAATTCTGCTCCGATTTCGCTGAAACTTTCATTAAAAGTTAGATAAGACTCTCCTCTTTCCAACAATGTACACTTCTTTGGCAATTGGTTGGAAATTGGATGTGAAACAATCAGAAAATGTCACATAAAAGCCTTTCCGACTCGAATTTTTTTGAAACTTTTTTTGGCGGTAAAAGTCCCATAGTTCCCTCAATTCTGCTTTGATTTCGCTGAAACTTTCATTAAAAGTTAGATAAGACTCTCCTCTTTCCAACAATGTACACTTCTTTGGCAATTGGTTGGAAATTGGATGTAAAACAATCACAAAATGTCAGAAAAAAGCCTCATTGACTCGAATTTTTTTGAAACTTTTTTTGGCGGTAAAAGTCGCATAGTTCCCTCAATTCTGCTCCGGTTTCGTTGAAACTTCCATTAGAAGTTAGATAAGATTCTCCTCTTTCCAAAAATGTACACTTCTTTGGCAATTTGTTGGAAATTGGATGTAAAACAATCACAAAATGTCAGAAAAAAGCCTTTCTGACTCGAATTTTTCTGAACATTTTTGGCGGTAAAAGTCGCATAGTTCCCTCAATTCTGCTCCGATTTCGCTGAAACTTTCATTAAAAGTTAGATAAGACTCTCCTCTTTCCAACAATGTACACTTCTTTGGCAATTGGTTGGAAATTCGATGTAAAACAATCACAAAATGTCAGAAAAAAGCCTTTCCGACTCGAATTTTTCTGAACATTTTTGGCGGTAAAAGTCCCATAGTTCCCTCAATTCTGCTCCGATTTCGCTGAAACTTTCATTAAAAGTTAGATAAGACTCTCCTCTTTCCAACAATGTACACTTCTTTGGCAATTTGTTGGAAATTGGATGTAAAACAATCACAAAATGTCAGAAAAAAGCCTCTCTGACTCGAATTTTTCTGAACATTTTTGGCGGTAAAAGTCCCATAGTTCCCTCAATTCTGCTCCGATTTCGCTGAAACTTTCATTAAAAGTTAGACAAGATTCTCCTCTTTCCAAAAATGTACACTTCTTTGGCAATTTGTTGGAAATTGGATGTAAAACAATCACAAAATGTCAGAAAAAAGCCTTTCTGACTCGAATTTTTCTGAACATTTTTGGCGGTAAAAGTCGCATAGTTCCCTCAATTCTGCTCCGATTTCGCTGAAACTTTCATTAAAAGTTAGATAAGACTCTCCTCTTTCCAACAATGTACACTTCTTTGGCAATTGGTTGGAAATTGGATGTAAAACAATCAGAAAATGTCACATAAAAGCCTCATTGACTCGAATTTTTTTGAAACTTTTTTTGGCGGTAAAAGTCGCATAGTTCCCTCAATTCTGCTCCGATTTCGTTGAAACTTTCATTAGAAGTTAGATAAGACTCTCCTCTTTCCAACAATGTACACTTCTTTGGCAATTGGTTGGAAATTGGATGTGAAACAATCAGAAAATGTCACATAAAAGCCTTTCCGACTCGAATTTTTTTGAAACTTTTTTTGGCGGTAAAAGTCCCATAGTTCCCTCAATTCTGCTTTGATTTCGCTGAAACTTTCATTAAAAGTTAGATAAGACTCTCCTCTTTCCAACAATGTACACTTCTTTGGCAATTGGTTGGAAATTGGATGTAAAACAATCACAAAATGACAGAAAAAAGCCTTTCTGACTCGAATTTTTCTGAACATTTTTGGCGGTAAAAGTCGCATAGTTCCCTCAATTCTGCTCCGATTTCGCTGAAACTTTCATTAAAAGTTAGATAAGACTCTCCTCTTTCCAACAATGTACACTTCTTTGGCAATTGGTTGGAAATTCGATGTAAAACAATCACAAAATGTCAGAAAAAAGCCTTTCCGACTCGAATTTTTCTGAACATTTTTGGCGGTAAAAGTCCCATAGTTCCCTCAATTCTGCTCCGATTTCGCTGAAACTTTCATTAAAAGTTAGATAAGACTCTCCTCTTTCCAACAATGTACACTTCTTTGGCATATTGTTGGAAATTGGATGTAAAACAATCACAAAATGTCAGAAAAAAGCCTTTCTGACTCGAATTTTTCTGAACATTTTTGGCGGTAAAAGTCCCATAGTTCCCTCAATTCTGCTCCGATTTCGCTGAAACTTTCATTAAAAGTTAGACAAGATTCTCCTCTTTCCAAAAATGTACACTTCTTTGGCAATTTGTTGGAAATTGGACGTAAAACAATCACAAAATGTCAGAAAAAAGCCTTTCTGACTCGAATTTTTCTGAACATTTTTGGCGGTAAAAGTCCCATAGTTCCCTCAATTCTGCTCCGATTTCGCTGAAACTTTCATTAAAAGTTAGATAAGACTCTCCTCTTTCCAACAATGTACACTTCTTTGGCAATTTGTTGGAAATTGGATGTAAAACAATCACAAAATGTCAGAAAAAAGCCTTTCTGACTCGAATTTTTCTGAACATTTTTGGCGGTAAAAGTCGCATAGTTCCCTCAATTCTGCTCCGATTTCGCTGAAACTTTCATTAAAAGTTAGATAAGACTCTCCTCTTTCCAACAATGTACACTTCTTTGGCAATTGGTTGGAAATTGGATGTAAAACAATCAGAAAATGTCACATAAAAGCCTCATTGACTCGAATTTTTTTGAAACTTTTTTTGGCGGTAAAAGTCGCATAGTTCCCTCAATTCTGCTCCGATTTCGTTGAAACTTTCATTAGAAGTTAGATAAGATTCTCCTCTTTCCAAAAATGTACACTTCTTTGGCAATTTTTCGGAAATTGGATGTAAAACAATCACAAAATGTCAGAAAAAAGCCTTTCTGACTCGAATTTTTCTGAACATTTTTGGCGGTAAAAGTCCCATAGTTCCCTCAATTCTGCTCCGATTTCGCTGAAACTTTCATTAAAAGTTAGATAAGATTCTCCTCTTTCCAACAATGTACACTTCTTTGGCAATTGGTTGGAAATTGGATGTAAAACAATCAGAAAATGTCACATAAAAGCCTTTCCGACTCGAATTTTTTTGAAACTTTTTTTGGCGGTAAAAGTCCCATAGTTCCCTCAATTCTGCTTTGATTTCGCTGAAACTTTCATTAAAAGTTAGATAAGACTCTCCTCTTTCCAACAATGTACACTTCTTTGGCAATTGGTTGGAAATTGGATGTAAAACAATCACAAAATGTCAGAAAAAAGCCTTTCCGACTCGAATTTTTCTGAACATTTTTGGCGGTAAAAGTCGTATAGTTCCTTCAATTCTGCTCCGATTTCGCTGAAACTTTCATTAAAAGTTAGACAAGATTCTCCTCTTTCCAACAATGTACACTTCTTTGGCAATTGGTTGGAAATTGGATGTAAAACAATCAGAAAATGTCACATAAAAGCCTTTCCGACTCGAATTTTTTTGAAACTTTTTTTGGCGGTAAAAGTCCCATAGTTCCCTCAATTCTGCTTTGATTTCGCTGAAACTTTCATTAAAAGTTAGATAAGACTCTCCTCTTTCCAACAATGTACACTTCTTTGGCAATTGGTTGGAAATTGGATGTAAAACAATCACAAAATGTCAGAAAAAAGCCTTTCCGACTCGAATTTTTCTGAACATTTTTGGCGGTAAAAGTCGTATAGTTCCTTCAATTCTGCTCCGATTTCGCTGAAACTTTCATTAAAAGTTAGATAAGACTCTCCTCTTTCCAACAATGTACACTTCTTTGGCAATTTGTTGGAAATTGGATGTAAAACAATCACAAAATGTCAGAAAAAAGCCTTTCTGACTCGAATTTTTCTGAACATTTTTGGCGGTAAAAGTCCCATAGTTCCCTCAATTCTGCTCCGATTTCGCTGAAACTTTCATTAAAAGTTAGATAAGATTCTCTTCTTTCCAACAATGTACACTTTTTTGGCAATTGGTTGGAAATTGGATGTAAAACAATCAGAAAATGTCACATAAAAGCCTCATTGACTCGAATTTTTTTGAAACTTTTTTTGGCGGTAAAAGTCCCATAGTTCCCTCAATTCTGCTCCGATTTCGCTGAAACTTTCATTAAAAGTTAGATAAGACTCTCCTCTTTCCAACAATGTACACTTCTTTGGCAATTGGTTGGAAATTGGATGTAAACCAATCACAAAATGTCAGAAAAAAGCCTTTCCGACTCGAATTTTTCTCAACATTTTTGGCGGTAAAAGTCGCATAGTTCCCTCAATTCTGCTCCGATTTCGCTGAAACTTTCATTAAAAGTTAGATAAGACTCTCCTCTTTCCAACAATGTACACTTCTTTGGCAATTGGTTGGAAATTGGATGTGAAACAATCAGAAAATGTCACATAAAAGCCTTTCCGACTCGAATTTTTTTGAAACTTTTTTTGGCGGTAAAAGTCCCATAGTTCCCTCAATTCTGCTTTGATTTCGCTGAAACTTTCATTAAAAGTTAGATAAGACTCTCCTCTTTCCAACAATGTACACTTCTTTGGCAATTGGTTGGAAATTGGATGTAAAACAATCACAAAATGTCAGAAAAAAGCCTCATTGACTCGAATTTTTTTGAAACTTTTTTTGGCGGTAAAAGTCCCATAGTTCCCTCAATTCTGCTCCGGTTTCGTTGAAACTTCCATTAGAAGTTAGATAAGATTCTCCTCTTTCCAAAAATGTACACTTCTTTGGCAATTTGTTGGAAATTGGATGTAAAACAATCACAAAATGTCAGAAAAAAGCCTTTCTGACTCGAATTTTTCTGAACATTTTTGGCGGTAAAAGTCGCATAGTTCCCTCAATTCTGCTCCGATTTCGCTGAAACTTTCATTAAAAGTTAGATAAGACTCTCCTCTTTCCAACAATGTACACTTCTTTGGCAATTGGTTGGAAATTCGATGTAAAACAATCACAAAATGTCAGAAAAAAGCCTTTCCGACTCGAATTTTTCTGAACATTTTTGGCGGTAAAAGTCCCATAGTTCCCTCAATTCTGCTCCGATTTCGCTGAAACTTTCATTAAAAGTTAGATAAGACTCTCCTCTTTCCAACAATGTACACTTCTTTGGCAATTTGTTGGAAATTGGATGTAAAACAATCACAAAATGTCAGAAAAAAGCCTCTCTGACTCGAATTTTTCTGAACATTTTTGGCGGTAAAAGTCCCATAGTTCCCTCAATTCTGCTCCGATTTCGCTGAAACTTTCATTAAAAGTTAGACAAGATTCTCCTCTTTCCAAAAATGTACACTTCTTTGGCAATTTGTTGGAAATTGGATGTAAAACAATCACAAAATGTCAGAAAAAAGCCTTTCTGACTCGAATTTTTCTGAACATTTTTGGCGGTAAAAGTCGCATAGTTCCCTCAATTCTGCTCCGATTTCGCTGAAACTTTCATGAAAAAGTTAGATAAGACTCTCCTCTTTCCAACAATGTACACTTCTTTGGCAATTGGTTGGAAATTGGATGTAAAACAATCAGAAAATGTCACATAAAAGCCTCATTGACTCGAATTTTTTTGAAACTTTTTTTGGCGGTAAAAGTCGCATAGTTCCCTCAATTCTGCTCCGATTTCGTTGAAACTTTCATTAGAAGTTAGATAAGACTCTCCTCTTTCCAACAATGTACACTTCTTTGGCAATTGGTTGGAAATTGGATGTGAAACAATCAGAAAATGTCACATAAAAGCCTTTCCGACTCGAATTTTTTTGAAACTTTTTTTGGCGGTAAAAGTCCCATAGTTCCCTCAATTCTGCTTTGATTTCGCTGAAACTTTCATTAAAAGTTAGATAAGACTCTCCTCTTTCCAACAATGTACACTTCTTTGGCAATTGGTTGGAAATTGGATGTAAAACAATCACAAAATGACAGAAAAAAGCCTTTCTGACTCGAATTTTTCTGAACATTTTTGGCGGTAAAAGTCGCATAGTTCCCTCAATTCTGCTCCGATTTCGCTGAAACTTTCATTAAAAGTTAGATAAGACTCTCCTCTTTCCAACAATGTACACTTCTTTGGCAATTGGTTGGAAATTCGATGTAAAACAATCACAAAATGTCAGAAAAAAGCCTTTCCGACTCGAATTTTTCTGAACATTTTTGGCGGTAAAAGTCCCATAGTTCCCTCAATTCTGCTCCGATTTCGCTGAAACTTTCATTAAAAGTTAGATAAGACTCTCCTCTTTCCAACAATGTACACTTCTTTGGCATATTGTTGGAAATTGGATGTAAAACAATCACAAAATGTCAGAAAAAAGCCTTTCTGACTCGAATTTTTCTGAACATTTTTGGCGGTAAAAGTCCCATAGTTCCCTCAATTCTGCTCCGATTTCGCTGAAACTTTCATTAAAAGTTAGACAAGATTCTCCTCTTTCCAAAAATGTACACTTCTTTGGCAATTTGTTGGAAATTGGATGTAAAACAATCACAAAATGTCAGAAAAAAGCCTTTCTGACTCGAATTTTTCTGAACATTTTTGGCGGTAAAAGTCCCATAGTTCCCTCAATTCTGCTCCGATTTCGCTGAAACTTTCATTAAAAGTTAGATAAGACTCTCCTCTTTCCAACAATGTACACTTCTTTGGCAATTTGTTGGAAATTGGATGTAAAACAATCACAAAATGTCAGAAAAAAGCCTTTCTGACTCGAATTTTTCTGAACATTTTTGGCGGTAAAAGTCGCATAGTTCCCTCAATTCTGCTCCGATTTCGCTGAAACTTTCATTAAAAGTTAGATAAGACTCTCCTCTTTCCAACAATGTACACTTCTTTGGCAATTGGTTGGAAATTGGATGTAAAACAATCAGAAAATATCACATAAAAGCCTCATTGACTCGAATTTTTTTGAAACTTTTTTTGGCGGTAAAAGTCGCATAGTTCCCTCAATTCTGCTCCGATTTCGTTGAAACTTTCATTAGAAGTTAGATAAGATTCTCCTCTTTCCAACAATGTACACTTCTTTGGCAATTGGTTGGAAATTGGATGTAAAACAATCAGAAAATGTCACATAAAAGCCTTTCCGACTCGAATTTTTTTGAAACTTTTTTTGGCGGTAAAAGTCCCATAGTTCCCTCAATTCTGCTCCGATTTCGCTGAAACTTTCATTAAAAGTTAGATAAGATTCTCCTCTTTCCAACAATGTACACTTCTTTGGCAATTGGTTGGAAATTGGATGTAAAACAATCAGAAAATGTCACATAAAAGCCTTTCCGACTCGAATTTTTTTGAAACTTTTTTTGGCGGTAAAAGTCCCATAGTTCCCTCAATTCTGCTTTGATTTCGCTGAAACTTTCATTAAAAGTTAGATAAGACTCTCCTCTTTCCAACAATGTACACTTCTTTGGCAATTGGTTGGAAATTGGATGTAAAACAATCACAAAATGTCAGAAAAAAGCCTTTCCGACTCGAATTTTTCTGAACATTTTTGGCGGTAAAAGTCGTATAGTTCCTTCAATTCTGCTCCGATTTCGCTGAAACTTTCATTAAAAGTTAGACAAGATTCTCCTCTTTCCAACAATGTACACTTCTTTGGCAATTGGTTGGAAATTGGATGTAAAACAATCACAAAATGTCAGAAAAAAGCCTTTCTGACTCGAATTTTTCTGAACATTTTTGGCGGTAAAAGTCCCATAGTTCCCTCAATTCTGCTCCGATTTCGCTGAAACTTTCATTAAACGTTAGATAAGATTCTCTTCTTTCCAACAATGTACACTTTTTTGGCAATTGGTTGGAAATTGGATGTAAAACAATCAGAAAATGTCACATAAAAGCCTCATTGACTCGAATTTTTTTGAAACTTTTTTTGGCGGTAAAAGTCCCATAGTTCCCTCAATTCTGCTTTGATTTCGCTGAAACTTTCATTAAAAGTTAGATAAGACTCTCCTCTTTCCAACAATGTACACTTCTTTGGCAATTGGTTGGAAATTGGATGTAAAACAATCACAAAATGTCAGAAAAAAGCCTTTCTGACTCGAATTTTTCTGAACATTTTTGGCGGTAAAAGTCCCATAGTTCCCTCAATTCTGCTCCGATTTCGCTGAAACTTTCATTAAAAGTTAGATAAGATTCTCTTCTTTCCAACAATGTACACTTTTTTGGCAATTGGTTGGAAATTGGATGTAAAACAATCAGAAAATGTCACATAAAAGCCTCATTGACTCGAATTTTTTTGAAACTTTTTTTGGCGGTAAAAGTCGCATAGTTCCCTCAATTCTGCTCCGATTTCGTTGAAACTTTCATTAGAAGTTAGATAAGATTCTCCTCTTTCCAAAAATGTACACTTCTTTGGCAATTTTTCGGAAATTGGATGTAAAACAATCACAAAATGTCAGAAAAAAGCCTTTCTGACTCGAATTTTTCTGAACATTTTTGGCGGTAAAAGTCCCATAGTTCCCTCAATTCTGCTCCGATTTCGCTGAAACTTTCATTAAAAGTTAGATAAGATTCTCCTCTTTCCAACAATGTACACTTCTTTGGCAATTGGTTGGAAATTGGATGTAAAACAATCAGAAAATGTCACATAAAAGCCTTTCCGACTCGAATTTTTTTGAAACTTTTTTTGGCGGTAAAAGTCCCATAGTTCCCTCAATTCTGCTTTGATTTCGCTGAAACTTTCATTAAAAGTTAGATAAGACTCTCCTCTTTCCAACAATGTACACTTCTTTGGCAATTGGTTGGAAATTGGATGTAAAACAATCACAAAATGTCAGAAAAAAGCCTTTCCGACTCGAATTTTTCTGAACATTTTTGGCGGTAAAAGTCGTATAGTTCCTTCAATTCTGCTCCGATTTCGCTGAAACTTTCATTAAAAGTTAGACAAGATTCTCCTCTTTCCAACAATGTACACTTCTTTGGCAATTGGTTGGAAATTGGATGTAAAACAATCACAAAATGTCAGAAAAAAGCCTTTCTGACTCGAATTTTTCTGAACATTTTTGGCGGTAAAAGTCCCATAGTTCCCTCAATTCTGCTCCGATTTCGCTGAAACTTTCATTAAAAGTTAGATAAGATTCTCTTCTTTCCAACAATGTACACTTTTTTGGCAATTGGTTGGAAATTGGATGTAAAACAATCAGAAAATGTCACATAAAAGCCTCATTGACTCGAATTTTTTTGAAACTTTTTTTGGCGGTAAAAGTCCCATAGTTCCCTCAATTCTGCTCCGATTTCGCTGAAACTTTCATTAAAAGTTAGATAAGACTCTCCTCTTTCCAACAATGTACACTTCTTTGGCAATTGGTTGGAAATTGGATGTAAACCAATCACAAAATGTCAGAAAAAAGCCTTTCCGACTCGAATTTTTCTCAACATTTTTGGCGGTAAAAGTCGCATAGTTCCCTCAATTCTGCTCCGATTTCGCTGAAACTTTCATTAAAAGTTAGATAAGACTCTCCTCTTTCCAACAATGTACACTTCTTTGGCAATTGGTTGGAAATTGGATGTGAAACAATCAGAAAATGTCACATAAAAGCCTTTCCGACTCGAATTTTTTTGAAACTTTTTTTGGCGGTAAAAGTCCCATAGTTCCCTCAATTCTGCTTTGATTTCGCTGAAACTTTCATTAAAAGTTAGATAAGACTCTCCTCTTTCCAACAATGTACACTTCTTTGGCAATTGGTTGGAAATTGGATGTAAAACAATCACAAAATGTCAGAAAAAAGCCTAATTGACTCGAATTTTTTTGAAACTTTTTTTGGCGGTAAAAGTCGCATAGTTCCCTCAATTCTGCTCCGGTTTCGTTGAAACTTTCATTAGAAGTTAGATAAGATTCTCCTCTTTCCAAAAATGTACACTTCTTTGGCAATTTGTTGGAAATTGGATGTAAAACAATCACAAAATGTCAGAAAAAAGCCTTTCTGACTCGAATTTTTCTGAACATTTTTGGCGGTAAAAGTCGCATAGTTCCCTCAATTCTGCTCCGATTTCGCTGAAACTTTCATTAAAAGTTAGATAAGACTCTCCTCTTTCCAACAATGTACACTTCTTTGGCAATTGGTTGGAAATTCGATGTAAAACAATCACAAAATGTCAGAAAAAAGCCTTTCCGACTCGAATTTTTCTGAACATTTTTGGCGGTAAAAGTCCCATAGTTCCCTCAATTCTGCTCCGATTTCGCTGAAACTTTCATTAAAAGTTAGATAAGACTCTCCTCTTTCCAACAATGTACACTTCTTTGGCAATTTGTTGGAAATTGGATGTAAAACAATCACAAAATGTCAGAAAAAAGCCTTTCTGACTCGAATTTTTCTGAACATTTTTGGCGGTAAAAGTCCCATAGTTCCCTCAATTCTGCTCCGATTTCGCTGAAACTTTCATTAAAAGTTAGATAAGATTCTCCTCTTTCCAACAATGTACACTTCTTTGGCAATTTGTTGGAAATTGGATGTAAAACAATCACAAAATGTCAGAAAAAAGCCTTTCTGACTCGAATTTTTCTGAACATTTTTGGCGGTAAAAGTCGCATAGTTCCCTCAATTCTGCTCCGATTTCGCTGAAACTTTCATTAAAAGTTAGATAAGACTCTCCTCTTTCCAACAATGTACACTTCTTTGGCAATTGGTTGGAAATTGGATGTAAAACAATCAGAAAATGTCACATAAAAGCCTCATTGACTCGAATTTTTTTGAAACTTTTTTTGGCGGTAAAAGTCGCATAGTTCCCTCAATTCTGCTCCGATTTCGTTGAAACTTTCATTAGAAGTTAGATAAGATTCTCCTCTTTCCAAAAATGTACACTTCTTTGGCAATTTTTCGGAAATTGGATGTAAAACAATCACAAAATGTCACATAAAAGCCTCATTGACTCGAATTTTTTTGAAACTTTTTTTGGCGGTAAAAGTCCCATAGTTCCCTCAATTCTGCTCCGATTTCGCTGAAACTTTCATTAAAAGTTAGATAAGATTCTCCTCTTTCCAACAATGTACACTTCTTTGGCAATTGGTTGGAAATTGGATGTAAAACAATCAGAAAATGTCACATAAAAGCCTTTCCGACTCGAATTTTTTTGAAACTTTTTTTGGCGGTAAAAGTCCCATAGTTCCCTCAATTCTGCTTTGATTTCGCTGAAACTTTCATTAAAAGTTAGATAAGACTCTCCTCTTTCCAACAATGTACACTTCTTTGGCAATTGGTTGGAAATTGGATGTAAAACAATCACAAAATGTCAGAAAAAAGCCTTTCCGACTCGAATTTTTCTGAACATTTTTGGCGGTAAAAGTCGTATAGTTCCTTCAATTCTGCTCCGATTTCGCTGAAACTTTCATTAAAAGTTAGACAAGATTCTCCTCTTTCCAACAATGTACACTTCTTTGGCAATTGGTTGGAAATTGGATGTAAAACAATCACAAAATGTCAGAAAAAAGCCTTTCTGACTCGAATTTTTCTGAACATTTTTGGCGGTAAAAGTCCCATAGTTCCCTCAATTCTGCTCCGATTTCGCTGAAACTTTCATTAAAAGTTAGATAAGATTCTCTTCCTTCCAACAATGTACACTTTTTTGGCAATTGGTTGGAAATTGGATGTAAAACAATCAGAAAATGTCACATAAAAGCCTCATTGACTCGAATTTTTTTGAAACTTTTTTTGGCGGTAAAAGTCCCATAGTTCCCTCAATTCTGCTTTGATTTCGCTGAAACTTTCATTAAAAGTTAGATAAGACTCTCCTCTTTCCAACAATGTACACTTCTTTGGCAATTGGTTGGAAATTGGATGTAAAACAATCACAAAATGTCAGAAAAAAGCCTTTCTGACTCGAATTTTTCTGAACATTTTTGGCGGTAAAAGTCCCATAGTTCCCTCAATTCTGCTCCGATTTCGCTGAAACTTTCATTAAAAGTTAGATAAGATTCTCTTCTTTCCAACAATGTACACTTTTTTGGCAATTGGTTGGAAATTGGATGTAAAACAATCAGAAAATGTCACATAAAAGCCTCATTGACTCGAATTTTTTTGAAACTTTTTTTGGCGGTAAAAGTCGCATAGTTCCCTCAATTCTGCTCCGATTTCGTTGAAACTTTCATTAGAAGTTAGATAAGATTCTCCTCTTTCCAAAAATGTACACTTCTTTGGCAATTTGTTGGAAATTGGATGTAAAACAATCACAAAATGTCAGAAAAAAGCCTTTCTGACTCGAATTTTTCTGAACATTTTTGGCGGTAAAAGTCCCATAGTTCCCTCAATTCTGCTCCGATTTCGCTGAAACTTTCATTAAAAGTTAGATAAGATTCTCCTCTTTCCAACAATGTACACTTCTTTGGCAATTGGTTGGAAATTGGATGTAAAACAATCAGAAAATGTCACATAAAAGCCTTTCCGACTCGAATTTTTTTGAAACTTTTTTTGGCGGTAAAAGTCCCATAGTTCCCTCAATTCTGCTTTGATTTCGCTGAAACTTTCATTAAAAGTTAGATAAGACTCTCCTCTTTCCAACAATGTACACTTCTTTGGCAATTGGTTGGAAATTGGATGTAAAACAATCACAAAATGTCAGAAAAAAGCCTTTCCGACTCGAATTTTTCTGAACATTTTTGGCGGTAAAAGTCGTATAGTTCCTTCAATTCTGCTCCGATTTCGCTGAAACTTTCATTAAAAGTTAGACAAGATTCTCCTCTTTCCAACAATGTACACTTCTTTGGCAATTGGTTGGAAATTGGATGTAAAACAATCACAAAATGTCAGAAAAAAGCCTTTCTGACTCGAATTTTTCTGAACATTTTTGGCGGTAAAAGTCCCATAGTTCCCTCAATTCTGCTCCGATTTCGCTGAAACTTTCATTAAAAGTTAGATAAGATTCTCTTCTTTCCAACAATGTACACTTTTTTGGCAATTGGTTGGAAATTGGATGTAAAACAATCAGAAAATGTCACATAAAAGCCTCATTGACTCGAATTTTTTTGAAACTTTTTTTGGCGGTAAAAGTCCCATAGTTCCCTCAATTCTGCTCCGATTTCGCTGAAACTTTCATTAAAAGTTAGATAAGACTCTCCTCTTTCCAACAATGTACACTTCTTTGGCAATTGGTTGGAAATTGGATGTAAACCAATCACAAAATGTCAGAAAAAAGCCTTTCCGACTCGAATTTTTCTCAACATTTTTGGCGGTAAAAGTCGCATAGTTCCCTCAATTCTGCTCCGATTTCGCTGAAACTTTCATTAAAAGTTAGATAAGACTCTCCTCTTTCCAACAATGTACACTTCTTTGGCAATTGGTTGGAAATTGGATGTGAAACAATCAGAAAATGTCACATAAAAGCCTTTCCGACTCGAATTTTTTTGAAACTTTTTTTGGCGGTAAAAGTCCCATAGTTCCCTCAATTCTGCTTTGATTTCGCTGAAACTTTCATTAAAAGTTAGATAAGACTCTCCTCTTTCCAACAATGTACACTTCTTTGGCAATTGGTTGGAAATTGGATGTAAAACAATCACAAAATGTCAGAAAAAAGCCTAATTGACTCGAATTTTTTTGAAACTTTTTTTGGCGGTAAAAGTCGCATAGTTCCCTCAATTCTGCTCCGGTTTCGTTGAAACTTTCATTAGAAGTTAGATAAGATTCTCCTCTTTCCAAAAATGTACACTTCTTTGGCAATTTGTTGGAAATTGGATGTAAAACAATCACAAAATGTCAGAAAAAAGCCTTTCTGACTCGAATTTTTCTGAACATTTTTGGCGGTAAAAGTCGCATAGTTCCCTCAATTCTGCTCCGATTTCGCTGAAACTTTCATTAAAAGTTAGATAAGACTCTCCTCTTTCCAACAATGTACACTTCTTTGGCAATTGGTTGGAAATTCGATGTAAAACAATCACAAAATGTCAGAAAAAAGCCTTTCCGACTCGAATTTTTCTGAACATTTTTGGCGGTAAAAGTCCCATAGTTCCCTCAATTCTGCTCCGATTTCGCTGAAACTTTCATTAAAAGTTAGATAAGACTCTCCTCTTTCCAACAATGTACACTTCTTTGGCAATTTGTTGGAAATTGGATGTAAAACAATCACAAAATGTCAGAAAAAAGCCTTTCTGACTCGAATTTTTCTGAACATTTTTGGCGGTAAAAGTCCCATAGTTCCCTCAATTCTGCTCCGATTTCGCTGAAACTTTCATTAAAAGTTAGATAAGATTCTCCTCTTTCCAACAATGTACACTTCTTTGGCAATTTGTTGGAAATTGGATGTAAAACAATCACAAAATGTCAGAAAAAAGCCTTTCTGACTCGAATTTTTCTGAACATTTTTGGCGGTAAAAGTCGCATAGTTCCCTCAATTCTGCTCCGATTTCGCTGAAACTTTCATTAAAAGTTAGATAAGACTCTCCTCTTTCCAACAATGTACACTTCTTTGGCAATTGGTTGGAAATTGGATGTAAAACAATCAGAAAATGTCACATAAAAGCCTCATTGACTCGAATTTTTTTGAAACTTTTTTTGGCGGTAAAAGTCGCATAGTTCCCTCAATTCTGCTCCGATTTCGTTGAAACTTTCATTAGAAGTTAGATAAGATTCTCCTCTTTCCAAAAATGTACACTTCTTTGGCAATTTTTCGGAAATTGGATGTAAAACAATCACAAAATGTCAGAAAAAAGCCTTTCTGACTCGAATTTTTCTGAACATTTTTGGCGGTAAAAGTCCCATAGTTCCCTCAATTCTGCTCCGATTTCGCTGAAACTTTCATTAAAAGTTAGATAAGATTCTCCTCTTTCCAACAATGTACACTTCTTTGGCAATTGGTTGGAAATTGGATGTAAAACAATCAGAAAATGTCACATAAAAGCCTTTCCGACTCGAATTTTTTTGAAACTTTTTTTGGCGGTAAAAGTCCCATAGTTCCCTCAATTCTGCTTTGATTTCGCTGAAACTTTCATTAAAAGTTAGATAGGACTCTCCTCTTTCCAACAATGTACACTTCTTTGGCAATTGGTTGGAAATTGGATGTAAAACAATCACAAAATATCAGAAAAAAGCCTTTCCGACTCGAATTTTTCTGAACATTTTTGGCGGTAAAAGTCGTATAGTTCCTTCAATTCTGCTCCGATTTCGCTGAAACTTTCATTAAAAGTTAGATAAGATTCTCCTCTTTCCAACAATGTACACTTCTTTGGCAATTTGTTGGAAATTGGATGTAAAACAATCACAAAATGTCAGAAAAAAGCCTTTCTGACTCGAATTTTTCTGAACATTTTTGGCGGTAAAAGTCCCATAGTTCCCTCAATTCTGCTCCGATTTCGCTGAAACTTTCATTAAAAGTTAGATAAGATTCTCTTCTTTCCAACAATGTACACTTTTTTGGCAATTGGTTGGAAATTGGATGTAAAACAATCAGAAAATATCACATAAAAGCCTCATTGACTCGAATTTTTTTGAAACTTTTTTTGGCGGTAAAAGTCCCATAGTTCCCTCAATTCTGCTCCGATTTCGCTGAAACTTTCATTAAAAGTTAGATAAGACTCTCCTCTTTCCAACAATGTACACTTCTTTGGCAATTGGTTGGAAATTGGATGTAAAACAATCACAAAATGTCACATAAAAGCCTTTCCGACTCGAATTTTTTTGAAACTTTTTTTGGCGGTAAAAGTCCCATAGTTCCCTCAATTCTGCTTTGATTTCGCTGAAACTTTCATTAAAAGTTAGATAAGACTCTCCTCTTTCCAACAATGTACACTTCTTTGGCAATTGGTTGGAAATTGGATGTAAAACAATCACAAAATGTCAGAAAAAAGCCTTTCTGACTCCAATTTTTCTGAACATTTTTGGCGGTAAAAGTCCCATAGTTCCCTCAATTCTGCTCCGATTTCGCTGAAACTTTCATTAAAAGTTAGATAAGACTCTCCTCTTTCCAACAATGTACACTTCTTTGGCAATTTGTTGGAAATTGGATGTAAAACAATCACAAAATGTCAGAAAAAAGCCTTTCTGACTCGAATTTTTCTGAACATTTTTGGCGGTAAAAGTCGCATAGTTCCCTCAATTCTGCTCCGATTTCGCTGAAACTTTCATTAAAAGTTAGACAAGATTCTCCTCTTTCCAACAATGTACACTTCTTTGGCAATTTGTTGGAAATTGGATGTAAAACAATCACAAAATGTCAGAAAAAAGCCTTTCTGACTCGAATTTTTCTGAACATTTTTGGCGGTAAAAGTCCCATAGTTCCCTCAATTCTGCTCCGATTTCGCTGAAACTTTCATTAAAAGTTAGATAAGACTCTCCTCTTTCCAACAATGTACACTTCTTTGGCAATTTGTTGGAAATTGGATGTAAAACAATCACAAAATGTCAGAAAAAAGCCTTTCTGACTCGAATTTTTCTGAACATTTTTGGCGGTAAAAGTCGCATAGTTCCCTCAATTCTGCTCCGATTTCGCTGAAACTTTCATTAAAAGTTAGATAAGACTCTCCTCTTTCCAACAATGTACACTTCTTTGGCAATTGGTTGGAAATTGGATGTAAAACAATCAGAAAATGTCACATAAAAGCCTCATTGACTCGAATTTTTTTGAAACTTTTTTTGGCGGTAAAAGTCGCATAGTTCCCTCAATTCTGCTCGGATTTCGTTGAAACTTTCATTAGAAGTTAGATAAGATTCTCCTCTTTCCAAAAATGTACACTTCTTTGGCAATTTTTCGGAAATTGGATGTAAAACAATCACAAAATGTCAGAAAAAAGCCTTTCTGACTCGAATTTTTCTGAACATTTTTGGCGGTAAAAGTCCCATAGTTCCCTCAATTCTGCTCCGATTTCGCTGAAACTTTCATTAAAAGTTAGATAAGATTCTCCTCTTTCCAACAATGTACACTTCTTTGGCAATTGGTTGGAAATTGGATGTAAAACAATCAGAAAATGTCACATAAAAGCCTTTCCGACTCGAATTTTTTTGAAACTTTTTTTGGCGGTAAAAGTCCCATAGTTCCCTCAATTCTGCTCCGATTTCGCTGAAACTTTCATTAAAAGTTAGATAAGATTCTTTTCTTTCCAACAATGTACACTTTTTTGGCAATTGGTTGGAAATTGGATGTAAAACAATCAGAAAATGTCACATAAAAGCCTCATTGACTCGAATTTTTTTGAAACTTTTTTTGGCGGTAAAAGTCCCATAGTTCCCTCAATTCTGCTCCGATTTCGCTGAAACTTTCATTAAAAGTTAGATAAGACTCTCCTCTTTCCAACAATGTACACTTCTTTGGCAATTGGTTGGAAATTGGATGTAAACCAATCACAAAATGTCAGAAAAAAGCCTTTCCGACTCGAATTTTTCTCAACATTTTTGGCGGTAAAAGTCGCATAGTTCCCTCAATTCTGCTCCGATTTCGCTGAAACTTTCATTAAAAGTTAGATAAGACTCTCCTCTTTCCAACAATGTACACTTCTTTGGCAATTGGTTGGAAATTGGATGTGAAACAATCAGAAAATGTCACATAAAAGCCTTTCCGACTCGAATTTTTTTGAAACTTTTTTTGGCGGTAAAAGTCCCATAGTTCCCTCAATTCTGCTTTGATTTCGCTGAAACTTTCATTAAAAGTTAGATAAGACTCTCCTCTTTCCAACAATGTACACTTCTTTGGCAATTGGTTGGAAATTGGATGTAAAACAATCACAAAATGTCAGAAAAAAGCCTCATTGACTCGAATTTTTTTGAAACTTTTTTTGGCGGTAAAAGTCGCATAGTTCCCTCAATTCTGCTCCGGTTTCGTTGAAACTTTGATTAGAAGTTAGATAAGATTCTCCTCTTTCCAAAAATGTACACTTCTTTGGCAATTTGTTGGAAATTGGATGTAAAACAATCACAAAATGTCAGAAAAAAGCCTTTCTGACTCGAATTTTTCTGAACATTTTTGGCGGTAAAAGTCGCATAGTTCCCTCAATTCTGCTCCGATTTCGCTGAAACTTTCATTAAAAGTTAGATAAGACTCTCCTCTTTCCAACAATGTACACTTCTTTGGCAATTGGTTGGAAATTCGATGTAAAACAATCACAAAATGTCAGAAAAAAGCCTTTCTGACTCGAATTTTTCTGAACATTTTTGGCGGTAAAAGTCCCATAGTTCCCTCAATTCTGCTCCGATTTCGCTGAAGCTTTCATTAAAAGTTAGACAAGATTCTCCTCTTTCCAAAAATGTACACTTCTTTGGCAATTTGTTGGAAATTGGATGTAAAACAATCACAAAATGTCAGAAAAAAGCCTTTCTGACTCGAATTTTTCTGAACATTTTTGGCGGTAAAAGTCGCATAGTTCCCTCAATTCTGCTCCGGTTTCGCTGAAACTTTCATTAAAAGTTAGATAAGATTCTCCTCTTTCCAACAATGTACACTTCTTTGGCAATTGGTTGGAAATTGGATGTAAAACAATCAGAAAATGTCACATAAAAGCCTTTCCGACTCGAATTTTTTTGAAACTTTTGTTGGCGGTAAAAGTCCCATAGTTCCCTCAATTCTGCTTTGATTTCGCTGAAACTTTCATTAAAAGTTAGATAAGACTCTCCTCTTTCCAACAATGTACACTTCTTTGGCAATTGGTTGGAAATTGGATGTAAAACAATCACAAAATATCAGAAAAAAGCCTTTCCGACTCGAATTTTTCTGAACATTTTTGGCGGTAAAAGTCGTATAGTTCCTTCAATTCTGCTCCGATTTCGCTGAAACTTTCATTAAAAGTTAGATAAGATTCTCCTCTTTCCAACAATGTACACTTCTTTGGCAATTTGTTGGAAATTGGATGTAAAACAATCACAAAATGTCAGAAAAAAGCCTTTCTGACTCGAATTTTTCTGAACATTTTTGGCGGTAAAAGTCCCATAGTTCCCTCAATTCTGCTCCGATTTCGCTGAAACTTTCATTAAAAGTTAGATAAGATTCTCTTCTTTCCAACAATGTACACTTTTTTGGCAATTGGTTGGAAATTGGATGTAAAACAATCAGAAAATGTCACATAAAAGCCTCATTGACTCGAATTTTTTTGAAACTTTTTTTGGCGGTAAAAGTCCCATAGTTCCCTCAATTCTGCTCCGATTTCGCTGAAACTTTCATTAAAAGTTAGATAAGACTCTCCTCTTTCCAACAATGTACACTTCTTTGGCAATTGGTTGGAAATTGGATGTAAACCAATCACAAAATGTCAGAAAAAAGCCTTTCCGACTCGAATTTTTCTCAACATTTTTGGCGGTAAAAGTCGCATAGTTCCCTCAATTCTGCTCCGATTTCGCTGAAACTTTCATTAAAAGTTAGATAAGACTCTCCTCTTTCCAACAATGTACACTTCTTTGGCAATTGGTTGGAAATTGGATGTGAAACAATCAGAAAATGTCACATAAAAGCCTTTCCGACTCGAATTTTTTTGAAACTTTTTTTGGCGGTAAAAGTCCCATAGTTCCCTCAATTCTGCTTTGATTTCGCTGAAACTTTCATTAGAAGTTAGATAAGACTCTCCTCTTTCCAACAATGTACACTTCTTTGGCAATTGGTTGGAAATTGGATGTAAAACAATCACAAAATGTCAGAAAAAAGCCTTTCTGACTCGAATTTTTCTGAACATTTTTGGCGGTAAAAGTCCCATAGTTCCCTCAATTCTGCTCCGATTTCGCTGAAACTTTCATTAAAAGTTAGATAAGACTCTCCTCTTTCCAACAATGTACACTTCTTTGGCAATTGGTTGGAAATTGGATGTAAAACAATCAGAAAATGTCACATAAAAGCCTCATTGACTCGAATTTTTTTGAAACTTTTTTTGGCGGTAAAAGTCGCATAGTTCCCTCAATTCTGCTCCGGTTTCGTTGAAACTTTCATTAGAAGTTAGATAAGATTCTCCTCTTTCCAAAAATGTACACTTCTTTGGCAATTGGTTGGAAATTGGATGTAAAACAATCAGAAAATGTCACATAAAAGCCTCATTGACTCGAATTTTTTTGAAACTTTTTTTGGCGGTAAAAGTCGCATAGTTCCCTCAATTCTGCTCCGGTTTCGTTGAAACTTTCATTAGAAGTTAGATAAGATTCTCCTCTTTCCAACAATGTACACTTCTTTGGCAATTGGTTGGAAATTGGATGTGAAACAATCAGAAAATGTCACATAAAAGCCTTTCCGACTCGAATTTTTTTGAAACTTTTTTTGGCGGTAAAAGTCCCATAGTTCCCTCAATTCTGCTTTGATTTCGCTGAAACTTTCATTAAAAGTTAGATAAGACTCTCCTCTTTCCAACAATGTACACTTCTTTGGCAATTGGTTGGAAATTGGATGTAAAACAATCACAAAATGTCAGAAAAAAGCCTTTCCGACTCGAATTTTTCTGAACATTTTTGGCGGTAAAAGTCCCATAGTTCCCTCAATTCTGCTCCGATTTCGCTGAAACTTTCATTAAAAGTTAGATAAGACTCTCCTCTTTCCAACAATGTACACTTCTTTGGCAATTGGTTGGAAATTGGATGTAAACCAATCACAAAATGTCAGAAAAAAGCCTTTCCGACTCGAATTTTTCTCAACATTTTTGGCGGTAAAAGTCGCATAGTTCCCTCAATTCTGCTCCGATTTCGCTGAAACTTTCATTAAAAGTTAGATAAGACTCTCCTCTTTCCAACAATGTACACTTCTTTGGCAATTGGGTGGAAATTGGATGTGAAACAATCAGAAAATGTCACATAAAAGCCTTTCCGACTCGAATTTTTTTGAAACTTTTTTTGGCGGTAAAAGTCCCATAGTTCCCTCAATTCTGCTTTGATTTCGCTGAAACTTTCATTAAAAGTTAGATAAGACTCTCCTCTTTCCAACAATGTACACTTCTTTGGCAATTGGTTGGAAATTGGATGTAAAACAATCACAAAATGTCAGAAAAAAGCCTCATTGACTCGAATTTTTTTGAAACTTTTTTTGGCGGTAAAAGTCGCATAGTTCCCTCAATTCTGCTCCGGTTTCGTTGAAACTTTCATTAGAAGTTAGATAAGATTCTCCTCTTTCCAAAAATGTACACTTCTTTGGCAATTTGTTGGAAATTGGATGTAAAACAATCACAAAATGTCAGAAAAAAGCCTTTCTGACTCGAATTTTTCTGAACATTTTTGGCGGTAAAAGTCGCATAGTTCCCTCAATTCTGCTCCGATTTCGCTGAAACTTTCATTAAAAGTTAGATAAGACTCTCCTCTTTCCAACAATGTACACTTCTTTGGCAATTGGTTGGAAATTCGATGTAAAACAATCACAAAATGTCAGAAAAAAGCCTTTCCGACTCGAATTTTTCTGAACATTTTTGGCGGTAAAAGTCCCATAGTTCCCTCAATTCTGCTCCGATTTCGCTGAAACTTTCATTAAAAGTTAGATAAGACTCTCCTCTTTCCAACAATGTACACTTCTTTGGCAATTGGTTGGAAATTCGATGTAAAACAATCACAAAATGTCAGAAAAAAGCCTTTCCGACTCGAATTTTTCTGAACATTTTTGGCGGTAAAAGTCCATAGTTCCCTCAATTCTGCTCCGATTTCGCTGAAACTTTCATTAAAAGTTAGATAAGACTCTCCTCTTTCCAACAATGTACACTTCTTTGGCAATTTGTTGGAAATTGGATGTAAAACAATCACAAAATGTCAGAAAAAAGCCTTTCTGACTCGAATTTTTCTGAACATTTTTGGCGGTAAAAGTCCCATAGTTCCCTCAATTCTGCTCCGATTTCGCTGAAGCTTTCATTAAAAGTTAGACAAGATTCTCCTCTTTCCAAAAATGTACACTTCTTTGGCAATTTGTTGGAAATTGGATGTAAAACAATCACAAAATGTCAGAAAAAAGCCTTTCTGACTCGAATTTTTCTGAACATTTTTGGCGGTAAAAGTCGCATAGTTCCCTCAATTCTGCTCCGGTTTCGCTGAAACTTTCATTAAAAGTTAGATAAGATTCTCCTCTTTCCAACAATGTACACTTCTTTGGCAATTGGTTGGAAATTGGATGTAAAACAATCAGAAAATGTCACATAAAAGCCTTTCCGACTCGAATTTTTTTGAAACTTTTGTTGGCGGTAAAAGTCCCATAGTTCCCTCAATTCTGCTTTGATTTCGCTGAAACTTTCATTAAAAGTTAGATAAGACTCTCCTCTTTCCAACAATGTACACTTCTTTGGCAATTGGTTGGAAATTGGATGTAAAACAATCACAAAATATCAGAAAAAAGCCTTTCCGACTCGAATTTTTCTGAACATTTTTGGCGGTAAAAGTCGTATAGTTCCTTCAATTCTGCTCCGATTTCGCTGAAACTTTCATTAAAAGTTAGATAAGATTCTCCTCTTTCCAACAATGTACACTTCTTTGGCAATTTGTTGGAAATTGGATGTAAAACAATCACAAAATGTCAGAAAAAAGCCTTTCTGACTCGAATTTTTCTGAACATTTTTGGCGGTAAAAGTCCCATAGTTCCCTCAATTCTGCTCCGATTTCGCTGAAACTTTCATTAAAAGTTAGATAAGATTCTCTTCTTTCCAACAATGTACACTTTTTTGGCAATTGGTTGGAAATTGGATGTAAAACAATCAGAAAATGTCACATAAAAGCCTCATTGACTCGAATTTTTTTGAAACTTTTTTTGGCGGTAAAAGTCCCATAGTTCCCTCAATTCTGCTCCGATTTCGCTGAAACTTTCATTAAAAGTTAGATAAGACTCTCCTCTTTCCAACAATGTACACTTCTTTGGCAATTGGTTGGAAATTGGATGTAAACCAATCACAAAATGTCAGAAAAAAGCCTTTCCGACTCGAATTTTTCTCAACATTTTTGGCGGTAAAAGTCGCATAGTTCCCTCAATTCTGCTCCGATTTCGCTGAAACTTTCATTAAAAGTTAGATAAGACTCTCCTCTTTCCAACAATGTACACTTCTTTGGCAATTGGTTGGAAATTGGATGTGAAACAATCAGAAAATGTCACATAAAAGCCTTTCCGACTCGAATTTTTTTGAAACTTTTTTTGGCGGTAAAAGTCCCATAGTTCCCTCAATTCTGCTTTGATTTCGCTGAAACTTTCATTAGAAGTTAGATAAGACTCTCCTCTTTCCAACAATGTACACTTCTTTGGCAATTGGTTGGAAATTGGATGTAAAACAATCACAAAATGTCAGAAAAAAGCCTTTCTGACTCGAATTTTTCTGAACATTTTTGGCGGTAAAAGTCCCATAGTTCCCTCAATTCTGCTCCGATTTCGCTGAAACTTTCATTAAAAGTTAGATAAGACTCTCCTCTTTCCAACAATGTACACTTCTTTGGCAATTGGTTGGAAATTGGATGTAAAACAATCAGAAAATGTCACATAAAAGCCTCATTGACTCGAATTTTTTTGAAACTTTTTTTGGCGGTAAAAGTCGCATAGTTCCCTCAATTCTGCTCCGGTTTCGTTGAAACTTTCATTAGAAGTTAGATAAGATTCTCCTCTTTCCAAAAATGTACACTTCTTTGGCAATTGGTTGGAAATTGGATGTAAAACAATCAGAAAATGTCACATAAAAGCCTCATTGACTCGAATTTTTTTGAAACTTTTTTTGGCGGTAAAAGTCGCATAGTTCCCTCAATTCTGCTCCGGTTTCGTTGAAACTTTCATTAGAAGTTAGATAAGATTCTCCTCTTTCCAACAATGTACACTTCTTTGGCAATTGGTTGGAAATTGGATGTGAAACAATCAGAAAATGTCACATAAAAGCCTTTCCGACTCGAATTTTTTTGAAACTTTTTTTGGCGGTAAAAGTCCCATAGTTCCCTCAATTCTGCTTTGATTTCGCTGAAACTTTCATTAAAAGTTAGATAAGACTCTCCTCTTTCCAACAATGTACACTTCTTTGGCAATTGGTTGGAAATTGGATGTAAAACAATCACAAAATGTCAGAAAAAAGCCTTTCCGACTCGAATTTTTCTGAACATTTTTGGCGGTAAAAGTCCCATAGTTCCCTCAATTCTGCTCCGATTTCGCTGAAACTTTCATTAGAAGTTAGATAAGACTCTCCTCTTTCCAACAATGTACACTTCTTTGGCAATTGGTTGGAAATTGGATGTAAACCAATCACAAAATGTCAGAAAAAAGCCTTTCCGACTCGAATTTTTCTCAACATTTTTGGCGGTAAAAGTCGCATAGTTCCCTCAATTCTGCTCCGATTTCGCTGAAACTTTCATTAAAAGTTAGATAAGACTCTCCTCTTTCCAACAATGTACACTTCTTTGGCAATTGGTTGGAAATTGGATGTGAAACAATCAGAAAATGTCACATAAAAGCCTTTCCGACTCGAATTTTTTTGAAACTTTTTTTGGCGGTAAAAGTCCCATAGTTCCCTCAATTCTGCTTTGATTTCGCTGAAACTTTCATTAAAAGTTAGATAAGACTCTCCTCTTTCCAACAATGTACACTTCTTTGGCAATTGGTTGGAAATTGGATGTAAAACAATCACAAAATGTCAGAAAAAAGCCTCATTGACTCGAATTTTTTTGAAACTTTTTTTGGCGGTAAAAGTCGCATAGTTCCCTCAATTCTGCTCCGGTTTCGTTGAAACTTTCATTAGAAGTTAGATAAGATTCTCCTCTTTCCAAAAATGTACACTTCTTTGGCAATTTGTTGGAAATTGGATGTAAAACAATCACAAAATGTCAGAAAAAAGCCTTTCTGACTCGAATTTTTCTGAACATTTTTGGCGGTAAAAGTCGCATAGTTCCCTCAATTCTGCTCCGATTTCGCTGAAACTTTCATTAAAAGTTAGATAAGACTCTCCTCTTTCCAACAATGTACACTTCTTTGGCAATTGGTTGGAAATTCGATGTAAAACAATCACAAAATGTCAGAAAAAAGCCTTTCCGACTCGAATTTTTCTGAACATTTTTGGCGGTAAAAGTCCCATAGTTCCCTCAATTCTGCTCCGATTTCGCTGAAACTTTCATTAAAAGTTAGATAAGACTCTCCTCTTTCCAACAATGTACACTTCTTTGGCAATTGGTTGGAAATTCGATGTAAAACAATCACAAAATGTCAGAAAAAAGCCTTTCCGACTCGAATTTTTCTGAACATTTTTGGCGGTAAAAGTCCCATAGTTCCCTCAATTCTGCTCCGATTTCGCTGAAACTTTCATTAAAAGTTAGATAAGACTCTCCTCTTTCCAACAATGTACACTTCTTTGGCAATTTGTTGGAAATTGGATGTAAAACAATCACAAAATGTCAGAAAAAAGCCTTTCTGACTCGAATTTTTCTGAACATTTTTGGCGGTAAAAGTCGCATAGTTCCCTCAATTCTGCTCCGATTTCGCTGAAACTTTCATTAAAAGTTAGATAAGACTCTCCTCTTTCCAACAATGTACACTTCTTTGGCAATTGGTTGGAAATTCGATGTAAAACAATCACAAAATGTCAGAAAAAAGCCTTTCCGACTCGAATTTTTCTGAACATTTTTGGCGGTAAAAGTCCCATAGTTCCCTCAATTCTGCTCCGATTTCGCTGAAACTTTCATTAAAAGTTAGATAAGACTCTCCTCTTTCCAACAATGTACACTTCTTTGGCAATTTGTTGGAAATTGGATGTAAAACAATCACAAAATGTCAGAAAAAAGCCTTTCTGACTCGAATTTTTTTGAAACTTTTTTTGGCGGTAAAAGTCGCATAGTTCCCTCAATTCTGCTCCGGTTTCGTTGAAACTTTCATTAAAAGTTAGATAAGATTCTCCTCTTTCCAACAATGTACACTTCTTTGGCAATTGGTTGGAAATTGGATGTGAAACAATCAGAAAATGTCACATAAAAGCCTTTCCGACTCGAATTTTTTTGAAACTTTTTTTGGCGGTAAAAGTCGCATAGTTCCCTCAATTCTGCTCCGATTTCGCTGAAACTTTCATTAAAAGTTAGATAAGACTCTCCTCTTTCCAACAATGTACACTTCTTTGGCAATTGGTTGGAAATTGGATGTAAAACAATCAGAAAATGTCACATAAAAGCCTCATTGACTTGAATTTTTTTGAAACTTTTTTTGGCGGTAAAAGTCCCATAGTTCCCTCAATTCTGCTCCGATTTCGCTGAAACTTTCATTAAAAGTTAGATAAGACTCTCCTCTTTCCAACAATGTACACTTCTTTGGCAATTGGTTGGAAATTGGATGTAAACCAATCACAAAATGTCAGAAAAAAGCCTTTCCGACTCGAATTTTTCTCAACATTTTTGGCGGTAAAAGTCGCATAGTTCCCTCAATTCTGCTCCGATTTCGCTGAAACTTTCATTAAAAGTTAGATAAGACTCTCCTCTTTCCAACAATGTACACTTCTTTGGCAATTGGTTGGAAATTGGATGTGAAACAATCAGAAAATGTCACATAAAAGCCTTTCCGACTCGAATTTTTTTGAAACTTTTTTTGGCGGTAAAAGTCCCATAGTTCCCTCAATTCTGCTTTGATTTCGGTGAAACTTTCATTAAAAGTTAGATAAGACTTTCCTCTTTCCAACAATGTACACTTCTTTGGCAATTTGTTGGAAATTGGATGTAAAACAATCACAAAATGTCAGAAAAAAGCCTTTCTGACTCGAATTTTTCTGAACATTTTTGGCGGTAAAAGTCGCATAGTTCCCTCAATTCTGCTCCGATTTCGCTGAAACTTTCATTAAAAGTTAGATAAGACTCTCCTCTTTCCAACAATGTACACTTCTTTGGCAATTGGTTGGAAATTGGATGTAAAACAATCACAAAATGTCAGAAAAAAGCCTTTCCGACTCGAATTTTTCTGAACATTTTTGGCGGTAAAAGTCGCATAGTTCCCTCAATTCTGCTCCGATTTCGCTGAAACTTTCATTAAAAGTTAGATAAGACTCTCCTCTTTCCAACAATGTACACTTCTTTGGCAATTTGTTGGAAATTGGATGTAAAACAATCACAAAATGTCAGAAAAAAGCCTTTCTGACTCGAATTTTTCTGAACATTTTTGGCGGTAAAAGTCGCATAGTTCCCTCAATTCTGCTCCGATTTCGCTGAAACTTTCATTAAAAGTTAGATAAGACTCTCCTCTTTCCAACAATGTACACTTCTTTGGCAATTTGTTGGAAATTCGATGTAAAACAATCACAAAATGTCAGAAAAAAGCCTTTCCGACTCGAATTTTTCTGAACATTTTTGGCGGTAAAAGTCCCATAGTTCCCTCAATTCTGCTCCGATTTCGCTGAAACTTTCATTAAAAGTTAGATAAGACTCTCCTCTTTCCAACAATGTACACTTCTTTGGCAATTTGTTGGAAATTGGATGTAAAACAATCACAAAATGTCAGAAAAAAGCCTTTCTGACTCGAATTTTTCTGAACATTTTTGGCGGTAAAAGTCGCATAGTTCCCTCAATTCTGCTCCGATTTCGCTGAAACTTTCATTAAAAGTTAGATAAGACTCTCCTCTTTCCAACAATGTACACTTCTTTGGCAATTGGTTGGAAATTCGATGTAAAACAATCACAAAATGTCAGAAAAAAGCCTTTCCGACTCGAATTTTTCTGAACATTTTTGGCGGTAAAAGTCCCATAGTTCCCTCAATTCTGCTCCGATTTCGCTGAAACTTTCATTAAAAGTTAGATAAGACTCTCCTCTTTCCAACAATGTACACTTCTTTGGCAATTTGTTGGAAATTGGATGTAAAACAATCACAAAATGTCAGAAAAAAGCCTTTCTGACTCGAATTTTTTTGAAACTTTTTTTGGCGGTAAAAGTCGCATAGTTCCCTCAATTCTGCTCCGGTTTCGTTGAAACTTTCATTAAAAGTTAGATAAGATTCTCCTCTTTCCAACAATGTACACTTCTTTGGCAATTGGTTGGAAATTGGATGTGAAACAATCAGAAAATGTCACATAAAAGCCTTTCCGACTCGAATTTTTTTGAAACTTTTTTTGGCGGTAAAAGTCGCATAGTTCCCTCAATTCTGCTCCGATTTCGCTGAAACTTTCATTAAAAGTTAGATAAGACTCTCCTCTTTCCAACAATGTACACTTCTTTGGCAATTGGTTGGAAATTGGATGTAAAACAATCAGAAAATGTCACATAAAAGCCTCATTGACTTGAATTTTTTTGAAACTTTTTTTGGCGGTAAAAGTCCCATAGTTCCCTCAATTCTGCTCCGATTTCGCTGAAACTTTCATTAAAAGTTAGATAAGACTCTCCTCTTTCCAACAATGTACACTTCTTTGGCAATTGGTTGGAAATTGGATGTAAACCAATCACAAAATGTCAGAAAAAAGCCTTTCCGACTCGAATTTTTCTGAACATTTTTGGCGGTAAAAGTCGCATAGTTCCCTCAATTCTGCTCCGATTTCGCTGAAACTTTCATTAAAAGTTAGATAAGACTCTCCTCTTTCCAACAATGTACACTTCTTTGGCAATTTGTTGGAAATTGGATGTAAAACAATCACAAAATGTCAGAAAAAAGCCTTTCTGACTCGAATTTTTCTGAACATTTTTGGCGGTAAAAGTCGCATAGTTCCCTCAATTCTGCTCCGATTTCGCTGAAACTTTCATTAAAAGTTAGATAAGACTCTCCTCTTTCCAACAATGTACACTTCTTTGGCAATTGGTTGGAAATTCGATGTAAAACAATCACAAAATGTCAGAAAAAAGCCTTTCCGACTCGAATTTTTCTGAACATTTTTGGCGGTAAAAGTCCCATAGTTCCCTCAATTCTGCTCCGATTTCGCTGAAACTTTCATTAAAAGTTAGATAAGACTCTCCTCTTTCCAACAATGTACACTTCTTTGGCAATTTGTTGGAAATTGGATGTAAAACAATCACAAAATGTCAGAAAAAAGCCTTTCTGACTCGAATTTTTCTGAACATTTTTGGCGGTAAAAGTCCCATAGTTCCCTCAATTCTGCTCCGATTTCGCTGAAACTTTCATTAAAAGTTAGACAAGATTCTCCTCTTTCCAAAAATGTACACTTCTTTGGCAATTTGTTGGAAATTGGATGTAAAACAATCACAAAATGTCAGAAAAAAGCCTTTCTGACTCGAATTTTTCTGAACATTTTTGGCGGTAAAAGTCCCATAGTTCCCTCAATTCTGCTCCGATTTCGCTGAAACTTTCATTAAAAGTTAGATAAGACTCTCCTCTTTCCAACAATGTACACTTCTTTGGCAATTTGTTGGAAATTGGATGTAAAACAATCACAAAATGTCAGAAAAAAGCCTTTCTGACTCGAATTTTTCTGAACATTTTTGGCGGTAAAAGTCGCATAGTTCCCTCAATTCTGCTCCGATTTCGCTGAAACTTTCATTAAAAGTTAGATAAGACTCTCCTCTTTCCAACAATGTACACTTCTTTGGCAATTGGTTGGAAATTGGATGTAAAACAATCAGAAAATGTCACATAAAAGCCTCATTGACTCGAATTTTTTTGAAACTTTTTTTGGCGGTAAAAGTCGCATAGTTCCCTCAATTCTGCTCCGATTTCATTGAAACTTTCATTAGAAGTTAGATAAGATTCTTCTCTTTCCAAAAATGTACACTTCTTTGGCAATTTTTCGGAAATTGGATGTAAAACAATCACAAAATGTCAGAAAAAAGCCTTTCTGACTCGAATTTTTCTGAACATTTTTGGCGGTAAAAGTCCCATAGTTCCCTCAATTCTGCTCCGATTTCGCTGAAACTTTCATTAAAAGTTAGATAAGATTCTCCTCTTTCCAACAATGTACACTTCTTTGGCAATTGGTTGGAAATTGGATGTAAAACAATCAGAAAATGTCACATAAAAGCCTTTCCGACTCGAATTTTTTTGAAACTTTTTTTGGCGGTAAAAGTCCCATAGTTCCCTCAATTCTGCTTTGATTTCGCTGAAACTTTCATTAGAAGTTAGATAAGACTCTCCTCTTTCCAACAATGTACACTTCTTTGGCAATTGGTTGGAAATTGGATGTAAAACAATCACAAAATGTCAGAAAAAAGCCTTTCCGACTCGAATTTTTCTGAACATTTTTGGCGGTAAAAGTCGTATAGTTCCTTCAATTCTGCTCCGATTTCGCTGAAACTTTCACTAAAAGTTAGATAAGATTCTCCTCTTTCCAACAATGTACACTTCTTTGGCAATTTGTTGGAAATTGGATGTAAAACAATCACAAAATGTCAGAAAAAAGCCTTTCTGACTCGAATTTTTCTGAACATTTTTGGCGGTAAAAGTCCCATAGTTCCCTCAATTCTGCTCCGATTTCGCTGAAACTTTCATTAAAAGTTAGATAAGATTCTCTTCTTTCCAACAATGTACACTTTTTTGGCAATTGGTTGGAAATTGGATGTAAAACAATCAGAAAATGTCACATAAAAGCCTCATTGACTCGAATTTTTTTGAAACTTTTTTTGGCGGTAAAAGTCCCATAGTTCCCTCAATTCTGCTCCGATTTCGCTGAAACTTTCATTAAAGGTTAGATAAGACTCTCCTCTTTCCAACAATGTACACTTCTTTGGCAATTGGTTGGAAATTGGATGTAAACCAATCACAAAATGTCAGAAAAAAGCCTTTCCGACTCGAATTTTTCTCAACATTTTTGGCGGTAAAAGTCGCATAGTTCCCTCAATTCTGCTCCGATTTCGCTGAAACTTTCATTAAAAGTTAGATAAGACTCTCCTCTTTCCAACAGTGTACACTTCTTTGGCAATTGGTTGGAAATTGGATGTGAAACAATCAGAAAATGTCACATAAAAGCCTTTCCGACTCGAATTTTTTTGAAACTTTTTTTGGCGGTAAAAGTCCCATAGTTCCCTCAATTCTGCTTTGATTTCGCTGAAACTTTCATTAAAAGTTAGATAAGATTCTCCTCTTTCCAACAATGTACACTTCTTTGGCAATTTGTTGGAAATTGGATGTAAAACAATCACAAAATGTCAGAAAAAAGCCTTTCTGACTCGAATTTTTCTGAACATTTTTGGCGGTAAAAGTCCCATAGTTCCCTCAATTCTGCTCCGATTTCGCTGAAACTTTCATTAAAAGTTAGATAAGATTCTCTTCTTTCCAACAATGTACACTTTTTTGGCAATTGGTTTGAAATTGGATGTAAAACAATCAGAAAATGTCACATAAAAGCCTCATTGACTCGAATTTTTTTGAAACTTTTTTTGGCGGTAAAAGTCCCATAGTTCCCTCAATTCTGCTCCGATTTCGCTGAAACTTTCATTAAAAGTTAGATAAGACTCTCCTCTTTCCAACAATGTACACTTCTTTGGCAATTGGTTGGAAATTGGATGTAAACCAATCACAAAATGTCAGAAAAAAGCCTTTCCGACTCAAATTTTTCTCAACATTTTTGGCGGTAAAAGTCGCATAGTTCCCTCAATTCTGCTCCGATTTCGCTGAAACTTTCATTAAAAGTTAGATAAGACTCTCCTCTTTCCAACAATGTACACTTCTTTGGCAATTGGTTGGAAATTGGATGTGAAACAATCAGAAAATGTCACATAAAAGCCTTTCCGACTCGA
>NW_026562307.1:0-5000 GCF_027943255.1 Anastrepha obliqua
TATGAAGAATCTATATTCTAATACTAACATGTTATGGAATATAACCTTGGCATATTGGCACTAAAATATATAATAAAGACATTTCAAATCAAACTGAAATGTATTGAAATGAATTTTTCCCATACATTTTTGACAATGTGAGGTGTGCATGGCAAAAAACACTCACGGTGAAGGCATGTGATATAATATGAAAATATCAAAAGTTAACTAACCAATGATATTGAAGCATATAAATCGAATCATAACTATATGAAACTCGAATTTGAGCCATATTAAACTGGTAATATTATGATTTTATTCCTGGTTTTCCATACGTTAGTTTAAATAGAAAAAATTTTCGAATATATATACATATATGAAGAATCTATATTCTATACTAACATGTTATGGCATATTGGTGTTATTGTATTTTATTCCTGGTTTTCTATAGTTAGTTTAAATAGAAATAAATTTTTGAATTCAAAATTTTATATTCTATACTAGCATTACATAGAAATTATCCTCAACTGTTTGTTTCTTGTATAAATACAGGAAATTAAACAGATGATGAAGAGAAAAAAATAAGAAAAACAAAAATTTATAAGAAAAATTAAATTTTAAACAAAGGAAAAGAGGAGAAAATTTTTTCAATCATATATATTTATGATTAAAAAATAGAATTATGAAATTATTAATTTCAATTCAAAGAGAAAAATTATGTAATATATGAAATTATTACATTAAAAATGCATTTGAAAAAAAAGTAAAATGTTATTAAGAATGATAAATTATTTGAAAATTGGCAAATATTAAGAAGAAATATCGTTCTTATATTTTTATATAAAATATATAATATAGAGAACGAAAATTCTTTTTCATAAAAAACGGTTTTTGAATTTTGATAAGAAAAGCTAAAGGGGGGTCGCCCCTTTACTTTTTATATACACCGTAATTTATGAAATTTTCAAATATGAAAAACAAAGAAAAATATATAAATAAAAATATTATTCTGGTTGATCCTGCCAGTAGTTATATGCTTGTCTCAAAGATTAAGCCATGCATGTCTAAGTACAAACAAATTAAAAGTGAAACCGCAAAAGGCTCATTATATCAGTTATGGTTCCATAGATCGTTAACAGTTACTTGGATAACTGTGGTAATTCTAGAGCTAATACATGCAATATAAACACGGACCTTATGGAACGTGTGCTTTTATTAGACTAAAACCAAGCGATCATTTGATCGTTAAATTGGTTGAACTCTAGATAACTTGCAGATCGTATGGTCCCGTACCGACGACAGATCTTTCAAATGTCTGCCCTATCAACTTTTGATGGTAGTATCTAGGACTACCATGGTTGCAACGGGTAACGGGGAATCAGGGTTCGATTCCGGAGAGGGAGCCTGAGAAACGGCTACCACATCTAAGGAAGGCAGCAGGCGCGTAAATTACCCACTCCCAGTTCGGGGAGGTAGTGACGAAAAATAACAATACAGGACTCATATCCGAGGCCCTGTAATTGGAATGAGTACACTTTAAATCCTTTAACAAGGACCTATTGGAGGGCAAGTCTGGTGCCAGCAGCCGCGGTAATTCCAGCTCCAATAGCGTATATTAAAGTTGTTGCGGTTAAAACGTTCGTAGTTGAATTTGTGCTTCATACGGGTAGTACAACTATATATTGTGGTATGTACATTACCTTATGTATGTAAGCGTATTACCGGTGGAGTTCTTATATATAATTAATACAATGTATTTTTTATATATTCCTCCTATTTAAACCTACTTCAGTGCTCTTCATCGAGTGTTGTTGTGGGCCGGTACAATTACTTTGAACAAATTAGAGTGCTTAAAGCAGGCTCCAAATGCCTGAATATTTTGTGCATGGAATAATGAAATAAGACCTCTGTTCTACTTTCATTGGTTTTTAGATCAAGAGGTAATGATTAATAGAAGCAGTTTGGGGGCATTAGTATTACGACGCGAGAGGTGAAATTCTTGGACCGTCGTAAGACTAACTTAAGCGAAAGCATTTGCCAAAGATGTTTTCATTAATCAAGAACGAAAGTTAGAGGTTCGAAGGCGATCAGATACCGCCCTAGTTCTAACCATAAACGATGCCAGCTAGCAATTGGGTGTAGCTACTACTATGGCTCTCTCAGTCGCTTCCCGGGAAACCAAAGCTTTTGGGCTCCGGGGGAAGTATGGTTGCAAAGCTGAAACTTAAAGGAATTGACGGAAGGGCACCACCAGGAGTGGAGCCTGCGGCTTAATTTGACTCAACACGGGAAAACTTACCAGGTCCGAACATAAGCGTGTAAGACAGATTGATAGCTCTTTCTCGAATCTATGGGTGGTGGTGCATGGCCGTTCTTAGTTCGTGGAGTGATTTGTCTGGTTAATTCCGATAACGAACGAGACTCAAATATATTAAATAGATGCTTTCAGGATTATGATGTTGAAACTTATATAGCCTTCTTTCATGCGTACATCTTGAATGTACAAGTGTTTGAATGTGTTTATATAAGTGGAGTCGTACCTGTTGGTTTGTCCCATTATAAGGACACTAGCTTCTTAAATGGACAAATTGCGTCTAGCAGTAACGAGATTGAGCAATAACAGGTCTGTGATGCCCTTAGATGTCCTGGGCTGCACGCGCGCTACAATGAAAGTATCAACGTGTATTTCCTAGACCGAGAGGTCCGGGTAAACCGCTGAACCACTTTCATGCTTGGGATTGTGAACTGAAACTGTTCACATGAACTTGGAATTCCCAGTAAGTGCGAGTTATTAACTCGCATTGATTAAGTCCCTGCCCTTTGTACATACCGCCCGTCGCTACTACCGATTGAATTATTTAGTGAGGTCTCCGGACGTGATCACTGTGACGCCTCGTGTGTCACGGTTGTTTCGCAAAAGTTGACCGAACTTGATTATTTAGAGGAAGTAAAAGTCGTAACAAGGTTTCCGTAGGTGAACCTGCGGAAGGATCATTATTGTGTTCCATATCCGTAAGAAAAACAAACAAACAAACAAACAAACAGACAAGCAAACAAACGAACAAAAAGAAAAAAAAAAAAAAAAAAAGAAAAAAAAAAAAATTTATATAATTATTTTGAATCCATAATTCTTTTTATTCTTTTTCATTCAATTTGTGATCCATCAATTATATCATATTAAATATAATATATGATGGTACATTTTGTAATGTTTTTTCTTATTTTTTTCTTTTAAAAACCTTTAAACATGAAAATAAAAAGTTGTACTTATTATTCATTTGATTGAATGATAAGTTAATTTGTTCACAATAACAAAAGTGGTATATATTTATTATATTATTATATATACATAAAATGATTAAAAAAATACAAAATAATTGAATCATAATAAATACCACCACTGTATTATTGTTGAACTAAGACATTCGCAACTTAATAAAAATGTTTAGAGTTAAATATATTTGATATATATTATTGAAAGAAAATCAATTTATATATTATTAATATTATTTAATTTTACTCTTTCAATTAATATATGCAAAAAAAAATTGACATTTGTTATAAATAAAAATAAATAAAAAAATACTCTAAGCGGTGGATCACTTGGCTCATGGGTCGATGAAGAACGCAGCAAACTGTGCGTCATCGTGTGAACTGCAGGACACATGAACATCGACATTTTGAACGCATATCGCAGTCCATGCTGTTATGTACATTAAATTCAATTTTAAAGTACTGCTTGGACTACATATGGTTGAGGGTTGTAAGACTATGCTAAATAAGTTGCTTATTCTTTTATAAAAATAATTGAATTTAAGCAAATGTGTATATTATTGGATTTTAAATAATTCATAATATTAATAGCAAAAAAAATAAAGATATATAATGAATTTTATTTATTATATATTCTTTAAAAAAAAAATCCTCTCAAATAAAATGAAATGATGAAAATATTGAATCTAAGTATTCTTTACAAAAAATTTTCATATTATTTATATATATATATAAAATAATAATTTATATATGTAATTAAAAGGAGGAATGTCTAGCATAAAAATTAAATTTTTTATTCTAGGATTGCCTCATTTTACATTATTATTATTTTTATATATTTACAATATATAAAAGGAGAAAAGAAAAATAGAGATGAAAAGATGATATAATTTTTTTATTAAATTGTGAGAAGATAAAAAAAGAATATTAAAACAACCTCAACTCATATGGGATTACCCCCTGAATTTAAGCATATTAATGAGGGGAGGAAAAGAAACTAACAAGGATTTTCTTAGTAGCGGCGAGCGAAAAGAAAATAGTTCAGCACTAAGTCACTTTGTCTATATGTCAAATGTGAGATGCAGTGTATGGAATATCTTAATATCTAGTATGAGAAATTAACGATTTAAGTCCTTCTTAAATGAGGCCATTTACCCATAGAGGGTGCCAGGCCCGTATAACGTTAATGATTACTAGAAAGATATTTCCAAAGAGTCGTGTTGCTTGATAGTGCAGCACTAAGTGGGTGGTAAACTCCATCTAAAACTAAATATAACCATGAGACCGATAGTAAACAAGTACCGTGAGGGAAAGTTGAAAAGAACTCTGAATAGAGAGTTAAATAGTACGTGAAACTGCTTAGAGGTTAAGCCCGATGAACCTGAATATCCATTATGAAAAATTCATCATTAAATAATTAAAAAAATAATGTGCATTTTTTTCATATAAGGACATTGTAATCTATTAACATAATAAAGTATTTATCAAAAGATCATTGGTGATATTAAGTTTATTTAAATTAATTTGCTTTTTAAGCATATTAACATAAAATAAATACTAATGATTTGATAAAGTGTTGATAGATTTTATTATATATAATGCTAAAATTCATTTTTTGAATTTTACAAAAAATTTAATATCTATGATATTAATATTTATTTGTATGCATTTATATGATTAACAATGCGAAAGATTCAGGATACCTTCGGGACCCGTCTTGAAACACGGACCAAGGAGTCTAACATATG
>NW_026562307.1:10000-12500 GCF_027943255.1 Anastrepha obliqua
GAATATAACCTTGGCATATTGGCACTAAAATATATAATAAAGACATTTCAAATCAAACTGAAATGTATTGAAATGAATTTTTCCCATACATTTTTGACAATGTGAGGTGTGCATGGCAAAAAACACTCACGGTGAAGGCATGTGATATAATATGAAAATATCAAAAGTTAACTAACCAATGATATTGAAGCATATAAATCGAATCATAACTATATGAAACTCGAATTTAAGCCATATTAAACTGGTAATATTGTGATTTTATGCCTGGTTTTCCATACGTTAGTTAAAATAGAGAGTTATGGAATATAACCTTGGCATATTGGCACTAAAATATATAATAAAGACATTTCAAATCAAACTGAAATGTATTGAAATGAATTTTTCCCATACATTTTTGACAATGTGAGGTGTGCATGGCAAAAAACACTCACGGTGAAGGCATGTGATATAATATGAAAATATCAAAAGTTAACTAACCAATGATATTGAAGCATATAAATCGAATCATAACTATATGAAACTCGAATTTGAGCCATATTAAACTGGTAATATTGTGATTTTATGCCTGGTTTTCCATACGTTAGTTTAAATAGAGAGTTATGGAATATAACCTTGGCATATTGGCACTAAAATATATAATAAAGACATTTCAAATCAAACTGAAATGTATTGAAATGAATTTTTCCCATACATTTTTGACAATGTGAGGTGTGCATGGCAAAAAACACTCACGGTGAAGGCATGTGATATAATATGAAAATATCAAAAGTTAACTAACCAATGATATTGAAGCATATAAATCGAATCATAACTATATGAAACTCGAATTTAAGCCATATTAAACTGGTAATATTGTGATTTTATGCCTGGTTTTCCATACGTTAGTTAAAATAGAGAGTTATGGAATATAACCTTGGCATATTGGCACTAAAATATATAATAAAGACATTTCAAATCAAACTGAAATGTATTGAAATGAATTTTTCCCATACATTTTTGACAATGTGAGGTGTGCATGGCAAAAAACACTCACGGTGAAGGCATGTGATATAATATGAAAATATCAAAAGTTAACTAACCAATGATATTGAAGCATATAAATCGAATCATAACTATATGAAACTCGAATTTAAGCCATATTAAACTGGTAATATTGTGATTTTATGCCTGGTTTTCCATACGTTAGTTTAAATAGAAAAAATTTTCGAATATATATACATATATGAAGAATCTATATTCTAATACTAACATGTTATGGAATATAACCTTGGCATATTGGCACTAAAATATATAATAAAGACATTTCAAATCAAACTGAAATGTATTGAAATGAATTTTTCCCATACATTTTTGACAATGTGAGGTGTGCATGGCAAAAAACACTCACGGTGAAGGCATGTGATATAATATGAAAATATCAAAAGTTAACTAACCAATGATATTGAAGCATATAAATCGAATCATAACTATATGAAACTCGAATTTAAGCCATATTAAACTGGTAATATTGTGATTTTATGCCTGGTTTTCCATACGTTAGTTTAAATAGAAAAAATTTTCGAATATATATACATATATGAAGAATCTATATTCTAATACTAACATGTTATGGAATATAACCTTGGCATATTGGCACTAAAATATATAATAAAGACATTTCAAATCAAACTGAAATGTATTGAAATGAATTTTTCCCATACATTTTTGACAATGTGAGGTGTGCATGGCAAAAAACACTCACGGTGAAGGCATGTGATATAATATGAAAATATCAAAAGTTAACTAACCAATGATATTGAAGCATATAAATCGAATCATAACTATATGAAACTCGAATTTGAGCCATATTAAACTGGTAATATTATGATTTTATTCCTGGTTTTCCATACGTTAGTTTAAATAGAAAAAATTTTCGAATATATATACATATATGAAGAATCTATATTCTATACTAACATGTTATGGCATATTGGTGTTATTGTATTTTATTCCTGGTTTTCTATAGTTAGTTTAAATAGAAATAAATTTTTGAATTCAAAATTTTATATTCTATACTAGCATTACATAGAAATTATCCTCAACTGTTTGTTTCTTGTATAAATACAGGAAATTAAACAGATGATGAAGAGAAAAAAATAAGAAAAACAAAAATTTATAAGAAAAATTAAATTTTAAACAAAGGAAAAGAGGAGAAAATTTTTTCAATCATATATATTTATGATTAAAAAATAGAATTATGAAATTATTAATTTCAATTCAAAGAGAAAAATTATGTAATATATGAAATTATTACATTAAAAATGCATTTGAAAAAAAAGTAAAATGTTATTAAGAATGATAAATTATTTGAAAATTGGCAAATATTAAGAAGAAATATCGTTCTTATATTTTTATATAAAATATATAATATAGAGAACGAAAATTCTTTTTCATAAAAAACGGTTTTTGAATTTTGATAAGAAAAGCTAAAGGGGGGTCGCCCCTTTACTTTTTATATACA
>NW_026562307.1:15000-30000 GCF_027943255.1 Anastrepha obliqua
ATGTTTAGAGTTAAATATATTTGATATATATTATTGAAAGAAAATCAATTTATATATTATTAATATTATTTAATTTTACTCTTTCAATTAATATATGCAAAAAAAAATTGACATTTGTTATAAATAAAAATAAATAAAAAAATACTCTAAGCGGTGGATCACTTGGCTCATGGGTCGATGAAGAACGCAGCAAACTGTGCGTCATCGTGTGAACTGCAGGACACATGAACATCGACATTTTGAACGCATATCGCAGTCCATGCTGTTATGTACATTAAATTCAATTTTAAAGTACTGCTTGGACTACATATGGTTGAGGGTTGTAAGACTATGCTAAATAAGTTGCTTATTCTTTTATAAAAATAATTGAATTTAAGCAAATGTGTATATTATTGGATTTTAAATAATTCATAATATTAATAGCAAAAAAAATAAAGATATATAATGAATTTTATTTATTATATATTCTTTAAAAAAAAAATCCTCTCAAATAAAATGAAATGATGAAAATATTGAATCTAAGTATTCTTTACAAAAAATTTTCATATTATTTATATATATATATAAAATAATAATTTATATATGTAATTAAAAGGAGGAATGTCTAGCATAAAAATTAAATTTTTTATTCTAGGATTGCCTCATTTTACATTATTATTATTTTTATATATTTACAATATATAAAAGGAGAAAAGAAAAATAGAGATGAAAAGATGATATAATTTTTTTATTAAATTGTGAGAAGATAAAAAAAGAATATTAAAACAACCTCAACTCATATGGGATTACCCCCTGAATTTAAGCATATTAATGAGGGGAGGAAAAGAAACTAACAAGGATTTTCTTAGTAGCGGCGAGCGAAAAGAAAATAGTTCAGCACTAAGTCACTTTGTCTATATGTCAAATGTGAGATGCAGTGTATGGAATATCTTAATATCTAGTATGAGAAATTAACGATTTAAGTCCTTCTTAAATGAGGCCATTTACCCATAGAGGGTGCCAGGCCCGTATAACGTTAATGATTACTAGAAAGATATTTCCAAAGAGTCGTGTTGCTTGATAGTGCAGCACTAAGTGGGTGGTAAACTCCATCTAAAACTAAATATAACCATGAGACCGATAGTAAACAAGTACCGTGAGGGAAAGTTGAAAAGAACTCTGAATAGAGAGTTAAATAGTACGTGAAACTGCTTAGAGGTTAAGCCCGATGAACCTGAATATCCATTATGAAAAATTCATCATTAAATAATTAAAAAAATAATGTGCATTTTTTTCATATAAGGACATTGTAATCTATTAACATAATAAAGTATTTATCAAAAGATCATTGGTGATATTAAGTTTATTTAAATTAATTTGCTTTTTAAGCATATTAACATAAAATAAATACTAATGATTTGATAAAGTGTTGATAGATTTTATTATATATAATGCTAAAATTCATTTTTTGAATTTTACAAAAAATTTAATATCTATGATATTAATATTTATTTGTATGCATTTATATGATTAACAATGCGAAAGATTCAGGATACCTTCGGGACCCGTCTTGAAACACGGACCAAGGAGTCTAACATATGTGCAAGTCATTGAGTTATATTAAACTTAATGGCATAATTAACTTAACTTAAATATAATGGGATTAATTTTTAGTCTATTTTTTAATAAATAGTCAATTAATTCAATCCCGGGGCGTTCCATATAGTTATGTATAATGATAATTTATTATTATTTATACCTCTAACTGGAGCGTACCTTGAGCATATATGCTGTGACCCGAAAGATGGTGAACTATACTTGATCAGGTTGAAGTCAGGGGAAACCCTGATGGAAGACCGAAACAGTTCTGACGTGCAAATCGATTGTCAGAATTGAGTATAGGGGCGAAAGACCAATCGAACCATCTAGTAGCTGGTTCCCTCCGAAGTTTCCCTCAGGATAGCTGGTGCATTTAAAAATTATATAAAATAATCTTATCTGGTAAAGCGAATGATTAGAGGCCTTAGGGTCGAAACGATTTTAACCTATTCTCAAACTTTAAATGGGTAAGAACCTCACCTTTCTTGATATGAAGGTTGAGGTTATGATATAATGTGCCCAGTGGGCCACTTTTGGTAAGCAGAACTGGCGCTGTGGGATGAACCAAACGTAATGTTACGGTGCCTAAATTAACAACTCATGCAGATACCATGAAAGGCGTTGGTTGCTTAAAACAGCAGGACGGTGGACATGGAAGTCGTAATCCGCTAAGGAGTGTGTAACAACTCACCTGCCGAAGCAACTAGCCCTTAAAATGGATGGCGCTTAAGTTGTATACCTATACATTACCGCTAAAGTAGATGATTTATAAAACAATTTCGATTGATTTATAAATTTTGAAACTTTAGTGAGTAGGAGGGTACAATAGTGTGCTTAGAAGTGTTTGGCGTAAGCCTGCATGGAGCCGCTATTGGTACAGATCTTGGTGGTAGTAGCAAATAATCGAATGAGACCTTGGAGGACTGAAGTGGAGAAGGGTTTCGTGTGAACAGTGGTTGATCACGAGTTAGTCGGTCCTAAGTTCAAGGCGAAAGCCGAAAATTTTCAAGTTTTTAATAAAAAAAAATATTAATAAAAATATATTTAAAAATAATTAAAATACTTGAATTATTTTGAACGAAAGGGAATACGGTTCCAATTCCGTAACCTGTTGAGTATCCGTTTGTTATTAAAAATGGGCCTTGTGCTCATCCTGGCAACAGGAACGACCATAAAGAAGCCGTCGAGAGATATCGGAAGAGTTTTCTTTTCTGTTTTATAGTCGTACTACCATGGAAGTCTTTCGAAGAGAGATATGGTAGATGGACTAGAAGAGCATGACATTTACTGTTGTGTCGATATTTTTCTCCTCGGACCTTGAAAATTTATGGTGGGGTCACGCAAACTTCTCAACAGGCCGTACCAATATCCGCAGCTGGTCTCCAAGGTGAAGAGTCTCTAGTCGATAGAATAATGTAGGTAAGGGAAGTCGGCAAATTAGATCCGTAACTTCGGGATAAGGATTGGCTCTGAAGATTGAGATAGTCGGGCTTGATTGGGAAGCAATACCATGGTTTATGTACTCGTTCTGGGTAAATAGAGAATTACGATTCTTGTTCCCCGGATAGTAGTTACGTAGCCAATTGTGGAACTTTCTTGCTAAAATTTTTAAGGAATTATATCATTCGATATATATTCCTTTTAAATTATAACGATTATCAATTAACAATCAATTCAGAACTGGCACGGACTTGGGGAATCCGACTGTCTAATTAAAACAAAGCATTGTGATGGCCCTAACGGGTGTTGACACAATGTGATTTCTGCCCAGTGCTCTGAATGTCAAAGTGAAGAAATTCAAGTAAGCGCGGGTAAACGGCGGGAGTAACTATGACTCTCTTAAGGTAGCCAAATGCCTCGTCATCTAATTAGTGACGCGCATGAATGGATTAACGAGATTCCTACTGTCCCTATCTACTCATTCTCAGTCTGACTGTTGAATAGTGCGGACGTGTCGTGTGCTAAGCGGTGATTTGCGATTTTTGTGATTTCCTTTTGCGGTTACATTCGTGTGTGAGTACCGGTGTATTACAGTTGTGCGAGTGACGCTAATATTGTTGTGGCTGTACCATAGCGGTACAGTGTTTACAATTAATTGCGCTAGTGAGTGCCGTTGTCCGAGTGACGCTACTTTGTAGTAGCTGTACAGTTTTACGAATAATTGAAAGTGCCGTACGGTAGTGTTGTTGGACACTCCAGTGAGTGCCAATATACTCCGTGCTATAGACACAGAGTGCGTGTTTGTGAGTGCTGCTAGATACAGCGTTGGAAATTTTCCATCAAGTTGTTTACAACTTTTGCGGGCGTGCCGTTGTTTTTCGGCGTGGTGTGTTGTGCGTAGCTGTACCATAGCGGTGCATTGTTTACGAGCAATTGCTCAGGTGACTACGGTTTGTGCTAGTGACGCCACCGTTTGCGTGGCTGTACATTGCGTACAAGTGTACCTTGTTGGTAAGTTGTTTACAACTTTTGAGTGCCGCTATTTCTGGCGTGGTTTTTGGCGCGTGCCGTTAATTCTTGGCGTCGGTGTAGTGTCGCGCTGTTATTTTTTGGCGTGGGTTCGTTGGGTGCGTGTACACTAGGTAGTCGTGCCGCTATATTGCCATATTTGGCAACAGTAAAAAGGGCGTCCTCTTTTGTGCGTGGGTACAGTACTGCGCCAAGGTTGAATACCTTGTGCAGGTGCTACGACCAAAGCGTGTTGTGTTTTTGCCTGCGGTCGAGCTCGGCGTTAGCTCCACCTTGGTCGACCCGTCCTTGTTCGGGGAACAGTGTTCTGTCCGGCAAGGCATTGGTGGTGGCCTTTGCCAAACCTTTGGTTGGCGCTGTGGGCTACGCCCTCGCGCTTTGCTTTGGCTCGCCGATAGGTGCAGCCGCTGTGTGCGTGCCTGTGCGGGGTTCGTTCCTGCCGTGCAGTAATTGCCGTTGCCCAAAAGGGACTCAATTTTTGTTGTTGCTCAGGAGGCCTTATCCGGCGAATTCGGCAACCTAAGTGTGAGGGTCGTTGGGCAATGCCCAAATTAGAAGGTGTGAGGAAGAGGGCGAACACCCCTCTTCCAAGCGGTTCGGCGGTGCCATCGTCGGCAATGGACGAATCGACGTCCGGAGAGGAGGAGGTGATTTTGCGGTCTCCTCCTCGCATTAAGAAGAAGACCGCTGGGGGTGCAGCGGTCCCGGTGGTGAAGTCAGGTAAGGAGGTTTTAAAGGTACCTGAAAAGGTGCCTTCCAGTAAGTCGGGGGTGAGTGGAAGCGATGGCGCTTCCGAAAGTGGAAAAATTGGGAGTGGGAAAAAGGGGAGTAAGACAGGGGCTAAATTAGGTCCAGCTGGGAAGCACCTGGTAGATTTCTGTAAGAGATTGCGTGCTTCCCAGGAAGGTTTGGGAGCGTTCGGGGGGGGTGCCGAACAGAAGAAGGTTGGGGGCGAATTTATGGGACGCTTTAAGTCCATTGTGACGGCCTTTAGTGGAGCCGTCATTGACATGGACGGCGTCCCGAAGAGCACAGCGAAGGATCTCCTTGGATACTCCTTGGAGTTTGAGGAGCTCTTTGTTGAGATGGTGGCGGAGATCGCCCATCTTCGTGGGCGGTTGGAAGCCACCATGACAACCAGGGAGGAAGCACCTCGGAGGACGGCTGGAGCTGCGCTGGCTGGTGCAGCGATGATGCCGGCACCTCAGGCGCCTGCGCCTGTGTTGCCTGCGTTGCCGGTGCCCAAGCCAGTTGAGACCTGGTCGGTCGTAGTGAGGGGTAAAACCCCCACTACTTCCAAGGAGGTGATCAAGAAAGTTGTAAAGGAGGTTGGGCCTTCCATGGGGGTTAGGGTGCACGAGGTGCGCCCGTTGAAGGATGGAGGTGCGATTATTCGCACCCCATCCGTTGCCGAGAGGGATAACTTGGCAAAAAATGCCAAGTTTTCCGAAGTGGGGCTCGATGTGAGCATACGTCGGAAGCTGGGGCCTAGGGTTGTGGTCCAGGGGGTTCACACGGAGATCTCCCCTGAGGATTTCATGGGAGAGTTGTTCCGGTTGAACCTCAAGGAGTTCAGCCCTGGGTGCCGTGAGAAGGACGTGAGGATGATCAGCCGTCCTTGGAAGGTCAGCCCCGATGGGGTGACGAATGTTGTCCTTGAGGGAACGGACATGCTAATGTCCGCCCTCCTGGAAGCAGGTCGTTGCTACATAAAGTGGTTTTCCTTCCGGGTACGGCCAGACCAACTGACGCCCGGCTGCTTCCGATGCATGGGGTTTGATCACAGGGTGGCAGAATGCAGAGCCAAGAAGGATGTCTGCCGTAGGTGCGGGCAAGAAGGACACAGGAGTGCAGGTTGTGGCAATGCCCCGCATTGTCGCAACTGTGCGTTTAAGGGCAAGCCAGCCGGACATCTAATGATGTCCACTGTCTGCCCGGTGTACTGTGCCATTGTTGCCCGTGCGAACGCTAGACATTGATGGTTGAACTATATCAACTGAACTGTCAGGGGTCATATGCCGTGATGTGTGAATTGGGGGCGTGTATGTCGGAGGGGGGCTGCGGCATTGCTTTGCTCCAGGAACCATACTCCACCAATGGGGTGGTGAGAGGCCTTCCTGGGGGCTTCAGGGTCTTTACGGACCTTGGAGTCAAGGCCGCAGTAGCTGTGTGTGAGCCAAGCTACTCTTGTGTAGTAGTTGACTCATCACAGTGGGGAGTATGTGTGTGTGTCGAGGGGGAATTCGGCAGAATGAATGTCGTCAGCTTGTACTGCAAGTCTGACGAGCCTCTAGAGCCCTACTTAAGATACATTGATGCGGTGCTACTACTTGAGAGTAGCATTCCTGCCATCGTGTGTCTTGATGCGAATGCTACATCTCCGATGTGGTTCAGCAAGGTATCCAGGCATACTGCTGGATATCGGAGCCACAATCGAGGTGAGGTTATGAGCGAGTGGATTGTGGCGAATAACCTCCTTGTAGCAAACGAACCAAGCGTATGGTATACGTTTGAGGGGCCTAGAGGTGTGAGTGACATTGACGTGACGCTCATGAATGACGCAGCAGCAGGTAGGTTCGAGTGTAAATGGAGTGTTAGGGGGGGTTGGGGAATTAGTGACCATAATTTAATACAAATTATGGTTACTCCCCGTACCCCGCAGTTAGAAGGGGGGAGTCCATTGAGGCGATGGCGTACCTCGTGTACCGACTGGAACCGATATGGACATACTGTTAGGGAAGCGGTATTGGATATACCGCTTAGGGAGTTTGAGGAATTGGGGGTTGACGAGCAAATTGCTCGTCTATATGAATGTGTTTGGGGTGTGAATGACTTATTGTTTAGGAAAGCTAGGGCTGTGAGAATGAAAGGTGTGAAATGGTGGACGAGTGAGTTAAATTCAAAGAGGAGGTCTGTCCGACGCTTGAGGCGTTTGTTTCAACGCGGCAGGCGGACCAATTCGGAGAATCTGTCTCAGCTCAAGTATCAATTTAGCGTAGGGATGAAAGAGTATAAGAAGATGCTTGTGAGAGTGAAGGAAGAAGAGTGGAGGAGATTTGTGGGGGAAAATAGGGACGACCCTTGGGGACAGGTCTATAGGATATGTCGGGGTCGTCGAAATGAGATGGCTAGCTCTCTTCGCGTAGGTGATACTGTATTATCGACGTGGAGAGAGTGTGCCAATGTTCTGTTAGGCGAGTTTTTTCCCAGGGCTGAGGTTCAGGTTCCTCCTGCACAAGAGGTGCCTGTCCCTCCAATAGAAGCTGAGGAGTTGGATTATGCATTTGGCCTGGTCAGGTCTAAAAGGTCTCCAGGTTTCGATGGTTTGAACGGAGAGATGTGCAAATGCTTGTGGAAGTTCATTCCGGAATATTTGGAGGCCATTTATGATAAATGCATATGGGAGGGATATTTTCCACGCGAGTGGAAAATTGCTAGGGTCGTTGCACTCTTGAAGTCGCCCGATAAGATCAGGAGCGATCCTCGATCTTATCGTGGTATCAGCCTCCTTCCGGTGCTTGGAAAAGTGCTGGAAAGGGTTATGGTTGAGCGGCTTCAGGAGCTAACTCGGGGTGTTAGGTCGGATAGGCAGTATGGGTTTAGGAAAAGACGTGGTATAGAGGATGCGTGGTTGTATGTTCAGAGTGTAGTTAGGGAAAACGTCAATAAATATGTCCTTGGCATATTTATTGACTTTAAGGGGGCATTTGATTACTTGCGCTGGGATCGTGTGTTGCAGAGATTAGAGGAGCTTGGCTGTCCGGAAATTACTCTATGGCGGAGTTATTTTTCGGACAGAAAAGCATCCATGGTAGGAGTGGGCGGGAGTGTGGAGATTGGGGTGGAGCGAGGCTGTCCGCAGGGATCCGTCTGTGGTCCCTTCATTTGGAACCTCATGATGGACTCCCTGCTTCGGCAGTTAGAGCCACTCTGTAAACACTGTGCGTATGCGGACGACCTTCTCATTTTGGTTGAGGGTCGTTCGCGTGAGGAACTAGAGCGAGTGGGGGGGCAGCTCCTTACATTTACCCACAATTGGGGGGTAGATGTGGGAGTGGACATATCGATGGACAAAACGGTGACAATGCTGCTTAAGGGCAGATTGTCCCCGAGTCGTCCACCGATTGTACGTTTGAATGGGATAGGGATTAGGTATGTGACGCAAGTCAAATACCTGGGGGTAGCTATGAGTGAAAGGATGTGTTTTACTCCACACTTAGTTTCGTTGAGGGAGCGGCTGCAGGCAATCGTTGGGCAAGTGCGTCGCGTTGTCAGATTTGACTGGGGTCTTAGCCGGCGTGCGGTTCGTACCGTATATCGGGGCCTATTTGTGGCCTGTGCCACTTATGGTGCCGCTATATGGTACGAATGGGCTTTAAAGTCGGTTGGCAAACGTCATCTGATGGCGTGCCAGCGCATTATGTTGCTTGCCTGTTTGCCTGTATGCCGTACAGTGAGTACGGATGCGTTGCAAGTGTTGTTAGGTGCGCCTCCTCTTGACCTGTTAGTTGTGCAACGGGCATTTACCTTCAGGTTGAGAAGGAGGCTTTGTATGCCGCTGCTAGATGGATGGATATCCGACGGTGATGTAGAAAGGGGGTATTTAGAGTGTGAAAGGTTGTTGAAGGAATGTATGCTTCGTGGGTGGCAAAACCGATGGGACAATAGTTCCAAAGGTCGCGTGACATACGAGTACATTCGGGATGTTTCCTTTGTCGGGGAAAATCCTGATTTTGGATTTTCCCTCAGCCTGGGATTCCTCCTTACAGGACATGGGCCTCTTAATGCTTATTTGCATGAGAGGCGCTTGTCCACAAGTGAGGAGTGTGTTTGTGGGTCGGCAAGAGAGGACTGGGTGCACGTCCTCTGTGAATGCCCGATGTACTCAGACATTAGGGATCTTGTGGGTGTGGGGATTAGTTGGACTGATGGACGGTATGATGTGAGTGGTGTGATTGCCAACCGTCGGAATGTCGAAATGTTAGGGCAATATGCGCGAGAGGTTTTTAGGCGGCGACGTTATTTAAGGCGTTCAGTTGATTAGTTTTTAGCCATTCTTGTCTGTGTGTTCTGCTGTGGGAATGGGGTTTTAGGTGTGGGGAATGGCCACCAGTCCAGAGCTGTATGGAAGCTCAACTGGTAGTAGTCTCGGCTACGAGGTCTGACCGGAGACTTAAATCTGGTACCACGGGGAACAGGGGCCCTCGGAGCTTGCTCCGACCTGTTCATTGGGAACGGCCCTTCGGGGAGTTTCGTGGTGGCTGTGGTTAACACCTAAATGCGGGTAGAGCCTTTTGGCTCGATGTGGAGTTGCAATGCAACCGGGTGCCGGGACCCATAGAACGGCAGAGGGTTAGATAGACCTCGAACCCTACCAAGGTGGTTAGTGTGTCCATTCCACACTACCAATTGGTATCCTTAAATGCTTCGGCATTTTTGGGGCGCTGATCAACGCATTGTTTTGATCCGTTGTGCTTTTGAGCACCGTGGGTTTGGGCTGTCGCCAGCAGGAACTCACGTAAAAAACGCCACACGTTGTTGTTGTCCCTATCTACTCATTCTCAGTTTGACTGTTGAATAGTGCGGACGTGTCGTGTGCTAAGCGGTGATTTGCGATTTTTGTGATTTCCTTTTGCGGTTACATTCGTGTGTGAGTACCGGTGTATTACAGTTGTGCGAGTGACGCTAATATTGTTGTGGCTGTACCATAGCGGTACAGTGTTTACAATTAATTGCGCTAGTGAGTGCCGTTGTGCGAGTGACGCTACTTTGTAGTAGCTGTACACTGTTTACGAGTGATTAAGTGCCGTACGGTAGTTTTGTTGGACACTCCAGTGAGTGCCAATATACTCCGTGCTATAGACACATTGTACGTGCGTGTGAGTGCCGCTAGATACAGCGTTGGAAATTTTCCATTAAGTTGTTTACAACTTTTGCGGGCGTGCCGTTGTTTTTCGGCGTGGTGTGTTGTGCGTAGCTGTACCATAGCGGTGCATTGTTTACGAGCAATTGCTCAGGTGACTACGGTTTGTGCTGGTGACGCCACTGTTCGCGTGGCTGTACTTTGTGTACAAGTGTACCTTGTTGGTATATTGTGGGACGCTCAAGTGAGTGCCGCTATACCAAGGTGTTTACAATTTTTGTGTGCCGCTAATTTCTGGCGTGGTCTTTTGGCGCGTGCCGTTACATTCGGTGTGGGTGTACAGTGCGGGCGTACACTAGGTCTGTCGTGCCGCTATATTGCCATATTTGGCAACAGTAAAAAGGGCGTCCCCTTCTGTGCGTGGGTTAAGTACTGCGCCAAGGTTGAATACTTTGTGCAGGTGCCGCGAACAGAGCGTGCTGCGTTTTGCCTGCGGTCGAGCTCGGCGTTAGCTCCACCTTGGTCGACCCGTCCTTGTTCGGGGAACAGTGTTCCGTCCGGCAAGGCATTGGTGGTGGCCTTTGCCAGACCTTTGGTTGGCACTGTGGGCTACGCCCTCGCGCTTTGCTTTGGCTCGCCGATAGGTGCAGCCGCTGTGTGCGTACCTGTGCGGGGCTCATTCCTGCCGTGCAGTAGTTGCCGTCGCCCAAAAGGGACCCAGTTTTTGTTGTTGCTCGGGAGGCCTTTATACGGCGAACTCGGCAACCTTAGTGGTGAAGAGTTGGGCAATGCCAACCTTAGTGGTGGAGAGTTGGGCAATGCCCAAATCAGAAGGGTTGAGGAAGAGGGCGAACACCCCTCTTCCAAGCGGTTCGGCGGTGCCATCGTCGGCAATGGACGAGACGACGTCCGGAGAGGAGGAGGTGATTTTGCGGTCGCCTCCCCGTACCAAGAAGAAGACCGCTGGAGGTGCAGCGGTTCCGGTGGAGAAGGTATCTCTAAAGGTACCTGAAAAGGTGAGTGGAAGCGAGGGTGGTTCCGAAAGCGGAAAGATTGGGAGTGGGCGCAAGGGGCGGAAGACGGGGGAAAAATTAGGTCCCGCAGGGAAGCGTTTGGAGGAAATCCGTGGGGAATTGGGTGCTTCCCTGAAAGGTTTGGGTGCGATCGGTGGGGATGCCGAACGCAAGAAAGTTGGGGCGCAATTTATGGGGCGCTTCAAGTCCATTGTGACGGCCTTTAGTGGAGCCGTCATAGACATGGACGGCGTCCCGAAGAGTTTAGCTAAGGACCTCCTGGGATACTCCTTGGAGTTCGAGGAGCTTTTTGTGGAGATGGTGGCGGAGATCGCCCATCTTCGTGGGCGGTTAGAAGCCACAAAGATTACCAGGGAGGAAGCACCTCGGAGGACGGCTGGAGCTGCGCTGGCTGGTGCAGCGTCGATGCCGGCACCTCAGGCGCCTGCGCCTGTGTTGCCTGCGTTGCCGGTGCCCAAGCCAGTCGAGACCTGGTCGGTCGTAGTGAGGGGTAAAATCCCCACTACTTCCAAGGAGGTGATTAAGAAGGTGGTAAAGGAGGTAGGGCCTTCCATGGGGGTTAGGGTGCACGAGGTGCGCCCGTTGAAGGATGGAGGTGCGATTATTCGCACCCCATCCGTTGCCGAGAGGGACAACTTGGCGAAAAATGCCAAGTTTTCCGAGGTGGGGCTCGATGTGAGCATACGTCGGAAGCTGGGGCCTAGGGTTGTGGTCCAAGGGGTCCACACGGAGATCTCCCCTGAAGATTTCATGGGAGAGCTGTTCCGGTTGAACCTCAAGGAGTTCAGCCCTGGGTGCCGTGAGAAGGACGTGAGGATGATCAGCCGTCCTTGGAAGGTCAGCCCCGATGGGGTGACGAATGTTGTCCTTGAGGGAACGGACATGCTAATGTCCGCCCTCCTGGAAGCAGGTCGTTGCTACATAAAGTGGTTTTCCTTCCGGGTACGGCCAGACCAACTGACGCCCGGCTGCTTCCGATGCATGGGGTTTGATCACAGGGTGGCAGAATGCAGAGCCAAGAAGGATGTCTGCCGTAGGTGCGGGCAAGAAGGACACAGGAGTGCAGGTTGTGGCAATGCCCCGCATTGTCGCAACTGTGCGTTTAAGGGCAAGCCAGCCGGACATCTAATGATGTCCACTGTCTGCCCGGTGTACTGTGCCATTGTTGCCCGTGCGAACGCTAGACATTGATGGTTGAACTATATCAACTGAACTGTCAGGGGTCATATGCCGTGATGTGTGAATTGGGGGCGTGTATGTCGGAGGGGGGCTGCGGCATTGCTTTGCTCCAGGAACCATACTCCACCAATGGGGTGGTGAGAGGCCTTCCTGGGGGCTTCAGGGTCTTTACGGACCTTGGAGTCAAGGCCGCAGTAGCTGTGTGTGAGCCAAGCTACTCTTGTGTAGTAGTTGACTCATCACAGTGGGGAGTATGTGTGTGTGTCGAGGGGGAATTCGGCAGAATGAATGTCGTCAGCTTGTACTGCAAGTCTGACGAGCCTCTAGAGCCCTACTTAAGATACATTGATGCGGTGCTACTACTTGAGAGTAGCATTCCTGCCATCGTGTGTCTTGACGCGAATGCTACCTCCCCGATGTGGTTCAGCAAGGTATCCAGGCATACTGCTGGATATCGGAGCCACACTCGGGGTGAGGTTATGAGCGAGTGGGTTGTGGCGAATAACCTTCTTGTAGCAAACGAACCAAGCGTATGGTATACGTTTGAGGGGCCTAGAGGTGTGAGTGACATTGACGTGACGCTCATGAATGACGCAGCAGCGGGTAGGTTCGAGTGTAAATGGAGTGTTAGGGGGGGTTGGGGAATTAGTGACCATAATTTAATACAAATTATGGTTACTCCCCGTACCCCGCAGTTAGAAGGGGGGAGTCCATTGAGGCGATGGCGTACCTCGTGTACCGACTGGAACCGATATGGACATACTGTTAGGGAAGCGGTATTGGATATACCGCTTAGGGAGTTTGAGGAATTGGGGGTTGACGAGCAAATTGCTCGTCTATATGAATGTGTCTGGGGTGTGAATGACTCATTGTTTAGGAAAGCTAGGGCTGTGAGAATGAAAGGTGTGAAATGGTGGACGAGTGAGTTAAATTCAAAGAGGAGGTCTGTCCGACGCTTGAGGCGTTTGTTTCAACGCGGCAGGCGGACCAATTCGGAGAATCTGTCTCAGCTCAAGTATCAATTTAGCGTAGGGATGAAAGAATATAAGAAGATGCTTGTGAGAGTGAAGGAGGAAGAGTGGAGGAGATTTGTGGGGGAAAATAGGGACGACCCTTGGGGACAGGTCTATAGGATCTGTCGGGGTCGTCGAAATGAGATGGCTAGCTCTCTTCGCGTAGGTGATACTGTATTATCGACGTGGAGAGAGTGTGCCAATGTTCTGTTAGGCGAGTTTTTTCCCAGGGCTGAGGTTCAGGTTCCTCCTGCACAAGAGGTGCCTGTCCCTCCAATAGAAGCTGAGGAGTTGGATTATGCATTTGGCCTGGTCAGGTCTAAAAGGTCTCCAGGTTTCGATGGTTTGAACGGAGAGATGTGCAAATGCTTGTGGAAGTTCATTCCGGAATATTTGGAGGCCATTTATGATAAATGCATATGGGAGGGATATTTTCCACGCGAGTGGAAAATTGCTAGGGTCGTTGCACTCTTGAAGTCGCCCGATAAGATCAGGAGCGATCCTCGATCTTATCGTGGTATCAGCCTCCTTCCAGTACTTGGAAAAGTGCTGGAAAGGGTTATGGTTGAGCGGCTTCAGGAGCTAACTCGGGGTGTTAGGTCGGATAGGCAGTATGGGTTTAGGAAAAGACGTGGTATAGAGGATGCGTGGTTGTATGTTCAGAGTGTAGTTAGGGAAAACGTCAATAAATATGTCCTTGGCATATTTATTGACTTTAAGGGGGCATTTGATCACTTGCGCTGGGATCGTGTGTTGCAGAGATTAGAGGAGCTTGGCTGTCCGGAAATTACTCTATGGCGGAGTTATTTTTCGGACAGAAAAGCATCCATGGTAGGAGTGGGCGGGAGTGTGGAGATTGGGGTGGAGCGAGGCTGTCCGCAGGGATCCGTCTGTGGTCCCTTCATTTGGAACCTCATGATGGACTCCCTGCTTCGGCAGTTAGAGCCACTCTGTAAACACTGTGCGTATGCGGACGACCTTCTCATTTTGGTTGAGGGCCGTTCGCGTGAGGAACTAGAGCGAGTGGGGGGGCAGCTCCTTACATTTACCCACAATTGGGGGGTAGATGTGGGAGTGGACATATCGATGGACAAAACGGTGACAATGCTGCTTAAGGGCAGATTGTCCCCGAGTCGTCCACCGATTGTACGTTTGAATGGGATAGGGATTAGGTATGTGACGCAAGTCAAATACCTGGGGTTAGCTATGAGTGAAAGGATGTGTTTTACTCCACACTTAGTTTCGTTGAGGGAGCGGCTGCAGGCAATCGTTGGGCAAGTGCGTCGCGTTGTCAGATTTGACTGGGGTCTTAGCCGGCGTGCGGTTCGTACCGTATATCGGGGCCTATTTGTGGCCTGTGCCACTTATGGTGCCGCTATATGGTACGAATGGGCTTTAAAGTCGGTTGGCAAACGTCATCTGATGGCGTGCCAGCGCATTATGTTGCTTGCCTGTTTGCCTGTATGCCGTACAGTGAGTACGGATGCGTTGCAGGTGTTGTTAGGTGCGCCTCCTCTTGACCTGTTAGTTGTGCAACGGGCATTTACCTTCAGGTTGAGAAGGAGGCTTTGTATGCCGCTGCTAGATGGATGGATATCCGACGGTGATGTAGAAAGGGGGTATCTAGAGTGTGAAAGGTTGTTGAAGGAATGTATGCTTCGTGGGTGGCAAAACCGATGGGACAATAGTTCCAAAGGTCGCGTGACATACGAGTACATTCGGGATGTTTCCTTTGTCGGGGAAAATCCTGATTTTGGATTTTCCCTCAGCCTGGGATTCCTCCTTACAGGACATGGGCCTCTTAATGCTTATTTGCATGAGAGGCGCTTGTCCACAAGTGAGGAGTGTGTTTGTGGGTCGGCAA